>NW_026131345.1:0-21142 GCF_021347895.1 Acanthochromis polyacanthus
TTCTCTGTGTTGTTTAGTTAGCCAAGACATAGACCTTTTTTGAAGGTGATCTCCACTGATTACAGCCTTGACAGCCAATAAAAAAAACACACAAGATCTTCCATCAGTTTCCAAGTCTTGTTCTCCTCCAGAAATTAAACAATACAGAACCAAACTAAATTGGGAAAGTGAACTTATAAGTAGAATTATATGACATTAAAACACACAGATTACAACAGCACAGTCTGGCTTACCTCTCTCTCTGAACACAGAAACAAAAGGGGAGAGGTAAGGTGGGAAAAACTCCTTTATAGGACGGGGTGGGGCGGCTAAAAGTGTCCGTAGGGGTACAGGACCCCCCAGCAAAGGTTCCACACAACAACTGAGAGGCAGACCAAACTTTGCATAATTATAACAATCTAATAACATATATATGGTATATTCTATTTATTATTGTATAGAATAGAGCACTGCTGCACCACTGACCCTGTTACTCAGAGGTGTGGACTGAAGACATGAAAGATGAAAGAAAGCACCACATTATCTCTACCTCCTCCCTGTGGAAACAGACAGCAGAGGACTTGGTGGGCTTTAATCTGCTCAAATTCACTGTGACTCCTTGGTTTTTGTTGTGTTTACATCCAGACTGTTATCAGATGATGAACCGCCTCCCTGCAGACTCTCATTCTGGTCCATCATCAGTCCTACTATGGAGGTATCATCAGACGTTTAGAGGATGGTGTTGTTGGGGTGGATGGAGGAGCAGTAATGTGTGAAGAGGAAGTCTAGCATCAGTCTGAGAACACAAAGCCCTGAGATGTTCCAGTGTTCAGGATGAGAGTAGATGAGATCTGGTGCTCCACCTGATGTTCTGAGGTCACTTTCTCAGGAAGTCCAGCATCCATGGTCACACTGAACTCCTGAAGTCCAGACTGCTCAGTTTCTGGACCAGTTTGTGTGGAGTATTGTGGTAAATGCTGAGTTCACATCCTTCCATGTGTGTTGTTTTGGTCCAGATGTGTCAGGGCTGTGTGGAGAGCTGATCTGATTGGATCCTCTGTTGTTCCGTTTACCTGAAATACAAACTGATTGAGGTCTACAGGGATGGCAGATTTAATATGAAGGAGGATCAGTCTCTGAAACATCTGGTGATGATGGGGGTTACAGCAGCTGGAGATAGTTGTTCAGGCAGTTCGCTGTGGTTTTCTTGGGGACAGTTGTGGCACATTTAAGGCAGGTGTGGACGACAGACTGTTGAGGTGAGAGGTTGAAGATGGTGGTAAATAGGGCTGCAACTAACGATTATTTTAATAATCGATTAATCGGTTGATTATTTTTTCAATTAATCGATGAATCGGATAAAAAAAAATTATTTCCGCCTCTTGATTTAGAAATAGAAGATTTGGAATGACAGAATAAATAAGATCATTGCAGTGAAGCCTTTGTCTTCAACCATCTACAGAGGCCTCATGTCAGTGACGGTCATGCTGAGAATGCTCTCAGTCAGACAGCTGCTTGCTGTGGTGGACATGATGTCTTTCTCATCATAAAGCCTATCAATGCAGTTCATCCTGCCTCACTCCAACACAGACCAGTGCCTTCACTCTGACTTTGTCAGAAAATTAAAACTTGAGGCTTAATCTTCAAATTATTACCACCATAGTGTGCAAGTTACATTTATTTGAAATGCATATTCAAACTCTGCTTAAGCTGATTAAAGTGAAATAAAACATATCTTTTACAGTCACACACACTCTATCACTGTCATTAATCAGCTAACATCAGCCAGCTACCAGAGAAACTAAAGTTAAGCTTCCTCACTTTAAAACGGAACAAACGTAGGATAATGTAGTGATTTAAAGTTTGTGTCCACTAGATGCAACACATCGCATGTGACATGCTGGTCCGGTTGGTGCCTTTCCAGCTGCGATCCGGTGTGTTTACCTGCAGCACATTTGCATAAAGTAGACTCGACTTCTACTGTCCTTAAACATTCTAACTAGCCTTCGGTGAACTGAAACTAAGAGAGATTCAGCTGCTGCAGTTATTCTCATCTCAATTGCTTTAGAAATACTTTTCCCTGAAGTGTTTTCGAAATAATAGAGGAAGTTGCGGCCGCTGTGTTTATCAGACTCATCTACCAGACGTCAAGCTGAAAGTGTGGTCACGTGACCACGTAGTGGTCCGCTCGTGACCGTCCGTCATCTGTCGTTGCCGTGCGGGGAAAATCACATGTAGTGGGCATGCTTCATGTTTTTGTTTTGTGAAGCGTGAAATGCTCCTACACTATGAGGACTTAGGTCAAACTGTTTTCTCAGTGTCAGTCATGTTTATTTGTTGAATTTACTCTTCCTTTGAAAACACTGCCTCCGCTCTGCCTCCACTCGCTCTGAAGGTGAAGTAGACGCCGATGGCGAGTCACGTATGAATCGCGCGACACAACGAATCGATAATGCAATTCGTTGCCAATGCTTTAATAATCGATTATTATCGATTTTGTCGATTCATTGTTGCAGCCCAAGTGGTAAAATACTTCTGCTAACTGTTCTGCATCGACCTTAAGAATCCGTCCAGACACTCCATCTGGACCAGACTTTTCTCGTGTCGACTCTGTTCAGGGTGGGTCTGTCCAGATGTTGTTGCAGTTTTTATGGGTTATTTTTTCTGGTCGTGCAGGACGGATGCTGTCATTAATTTGGTCAAAGTGAACAAAGAAGAGGTTGAGAGAGTTCTGGAGAGTTCTGTCTGCAAGTTTGTGGCTGTGCAGCTGTCCTTGTAACCAATGAAAGTCTTCATCTCCTGCCACATTCACATGAAGCTGCTGTTGTGAAAAGGTTTCTCTATGTGCTGTTTGTATCTGTGCTCTGTCTCTGATGATCCTCTTCAGGCTCCACTGTGTCTCCTTGTTGGTTTGATGGTTCCTGGTTTGAAGGCAGAGCCTGGTTCTCTCAGCAGGGTTCACATTTCACTGTTGGACCACAGTTTCTGGTTTGGAAACACTTGAACATATTTTGTTCCAGTCACATTCTCAACGCAACAGATTATATCTGAGAGAACAGCTGCTGTGTTTCCCTCCTCAAATACCTCCCCGTGGTTGACATTAAAGCAGCTCTGTAGGGCTGAGGAGGCTTCTTTAGTCACACTGAACTGTTTCTATGGATGGTCCCTGTCTTCAGATCAATGGTTCACATTCTGGGATCAGGGGAAGACATTGGTGGTCTGACAATCCCAGATGTGGCAGAGAAGTGGATTTATAGGCATCTGTAATGTTAGTAATCTGATCTGGAGTCTTTTGAGAAGTTTCCATTCTTATTTGAGGTTCAGGTCCATTTCCTTCTCACCGTTGGAGCCCAAACATCCACTGAAACAGTATTGTCTTCTGTCTTCACTGAGATCAAAGAGATCTTCAGTTCAGATCCTCTTGGGTTCACCTTCTCAGATGTTGTGGATCCTGATCCCATCACTCCCAACTCTGTATTCACTGGGCTTCAGAACACGTCCCTACCTCAGGTGGTTCATGAGGAACTGAGATTTTGGGTGATGGTCAAAATGGAGGACGGTCATCATGGCTGTTGATAAGCAGTGTCCTCATGTCCTCTGGTCTGTGTGTCACCCTTTTAACTGAGTAGTCCAAAGATGATCAAAGTGTCGAATAATCTGGTTTCCAAAGACAAAACAATTCTCAAATCTACTCAATTTGGGTTCAGTTAGGTTCGTAAGGAGATTGGTGATAAGTAGTTTACTGAGAGTAACAAATTTAAACCCCAACCTTAATGACACACCGACAAGTGGTAAAGAAAATATTGAATAAATGTATTCAGGAAGATGCAAAATTATATTGAACATTCACACTTGTCCAAACAAACATGGACCTGAACAACATGTCATCAACCCTTCAAATCCCAATTGGCAGTCATTTTCTAAATTTTCCACACCGTCCCTTTAAGTGTCCTTAGGCACACAGAGTAACACTGTCCATTCCAGTTTAGTACACTCAGATTTCCACTCCTTGGTATCTTTCAGTGTTGAATTTAGGTTTTCCTGATGCATCAGTTTTATCTGTTTGGTATCAGATCTGAACCATCCACAAGTAACAACCAAAAGTGACTGAGATCTCAGATAAAAGAAAAAAACAAAGGGAAATCCTTGAACGGAAGGGGAAATCCTTGATCCTACCACCCTCCAGCGAACCAGGTGGCTAGTTTGGAGCGTCCTGCATCGACATCCCAGGTGGTATCCAGACCCAGGATAGCACCAGCACCGCTCAGTCCACAGCAGCAGATTCTACCGGATTTTAAAACCAGCCAGGATATTCTTCAACAAAAACAATTTATCCTCAGCTCAACAGGTTACAGGACTGGCACCTTTTATGCATCTCGCTCCGTTCAGAGAGATGCCGGAAAGAGAAAGGAAGTGCTCTGAGCAAGTGTTTTACCGGAGCAACTGAAGGTGCGTTCACAGTGCATGGGAGAACCCAAAACTTTTCAAAAACACATTTACATGAAAATAAAAATAAAATAATAAAAATAAAATAATAACAGTTAAAGCAAAAATAACCCTGGGTTACACTCTTCCCCTCTAAACGGCATGAGTCTCTTCATGCATCTTTAACCAGCTAGGATACTGTGACGGTGTCAAAACAGATTTGGAGAATGCAACACCTAAGGTTTGGAAAAAAGAGCTAATAGCCAATGTCAGTGGCTCTCCTAATTCATCATAAGTGAACTTCTGAGGTGGGCGTCTTTCTCTCTCAGAACGCCTCAACATAGCTGGTTCTGTTGTACCAGCATTGGTATTAACAGCATTGTCACTACTGGCTACAGGTTCCGGTGGAGCGAGACCTATGTCAGTCACAGTGGGTGTCAAATCGGATTCAGGAATGTCAATAATAGCGTAATCTGAAAATCTAGCACCTGAATGTGCATAGTCAGGGCTATTTGTACTAGGGACTTCAAGTGGTGTCAAGGTAGGTTTATCATTGTCAGGTAAGAATGCCTGTGGAATAACAGTGTCAGGGTGGATGACAGGGGAACGTATATCCATGAGTGGTCGGATTTTAGGAGGAAGTAACTCAGGTCGTACTAAAGGACTATTTGTGCTGACATATGGCTCCCATGTGCCAATGCAAAAGCCCTCCTCATCACTCATTTCATCCTCATCACTGTACTCGTCTTGGTTGGTACTGTCATTTCCTTTGACATTGTTTCTTTTACTTCTTGTCCTCACCTTCCTTTGATTTCCGTTTTGAGAATTTGATTCGCTTTGGTCCTCGATCGGTAAAAAGCCACAAGGAAGAAGCAAATCCCTGTGTAATGTTCGTTGGGGACCATCTCCTTTTTCTGGTTTAACAACGTAAACAGGGCTGTCCTTGATTCGTTTTACAACAACCTGAATGTTTTGTTCCCAACGATTTGCAAGTTTGTGTTTTCCTCTGATATTTACGTTTTTTACCAAAACTCGATCTCCAGAAAACAGTTCGACAGCTCTGATCGTTTTATCAAATCGTTGTTTGTTTTTCACTCCCATCTTCTTTGAGTGCTCAATGGCAAGAGCATAGCTTTCTTGGAGATTTTGACGAAGGTTTTTGATGTAGTCGGAGTAAGACTTTGGACTGTTCCTGCCTGGGTGAGTACCAAGAACAAGATCAATGGGCAGCCTTGCCTGTCTGCCAAACATAAGCTCAAACGGAGAGTACCCCGTTGTATCATTTTTGGTACAATTGTAGGCATGTGTTAATGGCCGAACAAAGTCTCTCCAATGATACTTGTCTTTGTCCTCTAGTGTGCCTAGCATGCCTAAGAGCGTCCTATTGTACCTTTCCACCGGGTTGCCCCGAGGATGATAGGGGGTGGTGCGGATTTTACTTGTGCCAATCAGTGCGCAAAGCTCTTTTACAATCTTAGATTCAAAATCTCTGCCTTGGTCACTGAGCAGACGACTGGGGATACCATAAGGAATGATGAGGTTGTCCCAAAGAGCTTTGGCTATTGTCTTTGCCTTCTGATCTTTAGTCGGCACAGCGACGGCAAATTTCGTAAAATGATCCGTCAGCACTAAGACATTTCTGGTGTCTCGATTATCCGGCTCAATAGACAAATAATCAATGCACACTAATTCAAGAGGAAAAGTTGCACGAATGTTCTCAAGTGGCGCAGCTTTTTGAGGAAGGGCCTTCCTCCTGAGACAGCGAGGGCATTGTTTGCACTTTTCTTCGATGGACTGGGCCATTCTTGGCCAGTAAAACCTTGCTCGAGCGAGGTGTAGGGCACGATCATACCCTAAGTGACCAACCTCGTCATGCACACCTTGCATTGCTCTCTGATGATACTGCTTGGGAAGTACTAGTTGGTAAACAGGAGAATCTTCATCATTGAATTTCCTATACAGCACACCATTCTTGAGCTCGAGTTTGTTCCATTGTTTGAGCAAGAGTTTTACATCAGAAGGTTCAGCATTGCATTCCTTGAGACTTGGTTTCACGCTTTTTTCAACCAAGGCAATGACACGAGCAATGGAGGAATCAGCTCGTTGTGCAGTGTGCCAATCAGCGTCTGTCATTGATGGCAAGATGTCTTCCCCATAAGCTTCACTGACTGATTTGGGGTCGATGGCAAGAGATTCAAAAATCATGAGAGGCTCAGATGGGCATGACACTGAATGACGTTGGCATAAAGCAGAAAATGTTTCATGACTTAGTTCATCTGGCATATCAATGAGACGTTTTTTCATGTCATCAATGCGAGCTTTTTCTTTGACAAACGCCTCGTCTTCATGAGGTGGCTCTTGGGGTCGCCGTGATAACCCATCGACATCTTTGTTGGCCTGGCCTGCTCTGTATTTTATGGTGAAGTGATAAGTAGACAAGGCAGCCAACCACCTGTGTCCTGCCGCATCCAACTTTGCGGTTGTCAAAATGTAAGTTAAGGGATTATTGTCGGTCAGGACTGTGAAACTAGAACCATAAAGATAATCACTAAATTTCTCGCACACAGCCCACTTGAGGGCTAAGAATTCAAGCTTATGTGTGGGATAGTTCTGTTCGCTTTTGGAAAGCCCCCGACTAGCATATGCAATTGCTCTCAGCCTCCCCCCTTGCTCCTGATAGAGCGCAGCTCCCAACCCATCGCGACAAGCATCAGTGTGCAATATATAAGGGAGTTGTGGGTTGGCAAAAGCTAGAATGGGTGCAGACGTAAGTTTTCCAATTATTGTCTGAAATGCGGTTTCACATTCATGAGTCCACTGCTCCGCAAGAGGCAGGTTGGGATTGTCTGCTAATTTGGGAGGTTCTCTCTTGTAGATTTTGCCTCTTTTCTTTGGTGGGCGATAGCCTGCTGTGAGGCGGTTCGATGGTTTGGCTATTTTGGAGTACCCTTCGACAAATCGCCTGTAGTACCCAGCGAACCTAAAAAACATTTGAGCTCTTTGGGAGTAGACGGCCGTGGCCAAGTTTTTAGAGCAGAGATCTTTTCAGGATCAGTATGGACTCCGTGAGCGTCCACAATGTGACCCAAATATTTGACAGAGCTTCTAAAGAAGTGGCATTTTTCCGGAGACAATTTAAGCCCATAGTCTCTCAGGCGGGTAAGCACTTTCATTAGCCTGGTTTCATGTTCTTCTAATGTGTCTGAGAACACTATTAGATCGTCTAAAAAGACAAGCACTTCGTTGAGATGGAGGTCGCCTACACACCTCTCCATTAGGCGTTGAAAAGTGCTTGGGGCGTTTGTGACACCCTGAGGCATTCTATTAAATTCATAGAAGCCTAGGGGACACACGAAGGCTGTCTTTGGCTTATCATCGTCAGCTACCTCCACCTGATAGTAGCCGGACTTAAGGTCCATGACTGAAAACCATTTAGCTCCACTAAGGGCGGTAAAAGTTTCCTCAATATTCGGAAGGGCATATGCATCACGGATGGTTCTCAGATTGAGTTTACGGTAATCTATGCATAGCCGGATTGAGCCGTTCTTTTTTCTAACCAATACAATTGGCGAAGCGAAGGGACTTTGTGACTCTCTTATAATTCCCGCATCAAGCAGTTCTCTGAGATGTTGTTTTACTGCTTCTCTGTCACTTGGATGTATGGGCCTGGGCCGTTCTTTGAAAGGTGTTTCGTCATGTAATCGGATTTGGTGTTTTACAGCTGTAGTGTGACCATATGACACGTCATCAAAAGCAAAAACTTCTGGAATAGATCGTAACTTTTTTAGAATGCGCTCTTTCCATTGCTCTGAGATAGGGGAATCATTGAGACTCTGTGTCAGTTTGTCATTGTCCGGATTGTGTTGACTTACAGGGTTTTGAGTTTGACCAGTGGACATAGGAGAAACATGTTGGGCTGCACAAGCTTGAGCGACAATACTGTTTGGTTGCAATGTAACACTATGTTCACTCACATTGTGTACAATAACAGGAACTTTGTTGTTTGCATTGAAAGGGATGTCTACTAGAGCTGACTCGAGGAGGAGTCCACCAGGCAACTTGTACTGCTCATGTGGTTCGAGGACAAAGCTTGTATTTTGGTTGTTCTTTCTTAGTCTCACATTACCAGTTATACAAATTTTGTGTTTTGCAGGGATTGTCACTGGCCTTTTACTGTGTAACATCACATTACAGGAGTGAGTGTCATTTCTTTGTGTTTGGGCCACATGCTGAAGGATCATTGCAAACTGCTTTGAATGTAGCTTGTGAATGAACTTAGGCCCATCTTGCTCTAACAACTTCCCATAAAGCCGTAAAAGTGCGTTTGTCCCTACCAAAAGTGGGATTTGACTGTTAAAGTGACACTCAGGAACAACAAGAACCAAAACAACTAGCTCTTGTTCTGTACCTGTAACATTCTTGGGGAATGTGATGTTTGTCTGAATGTAGCCTAAGTAAGGAACATTTTGCCCTCCTGCTCCCTCAATTTCAAGGAGCGCGTGTACAGGTTGAATTGGGAGATGGGAAAGATGTTTTTTGTGGAAGGACTCAGAAATAGTTGTAACTTGTGAGCCTGAGTCCATGATGGATTCACAGTGTGCGCCATCAACAAGCACTGCAGCTGCACAGCGCGGGCCTATAAGACCTTGGGGCAAAATGGAGTCAGGATTCAAGCTGCTTTTGAGTCCCATTGGGTCATATGTTTGCATTACAGTGTCATAGCTTGGTGTCCTGGGACTTACTGAATCAGGGGTTTCAGCTCCTGGGCGCCCCACGACAGGAGCTGCCACTAGTTTAAAGCAAATGGAGTGGTGGCCTGTCGTGCGACAAAATCAGCTTGCCTCTTTTTCAACTGAGCATTCTTCTCACGAACTAGTGTGGGATTTGGATTATTCGTGCAATTGGCAGCAATATGGTTGTCCTCGCCACACTTAAAACAGAACCATGCTCGAGGTGTGCCTGGGGCCTTAGCAGCCCGTGGGGGTCTGGTGTTAACAGCTAACGACCCTTTGGGTTCAGGCTTGTCTGGTTTGGCCGATTGTCTTTGATTTTGAACAAGCATTTGGACTTGTTCGGTCAACTCAGCTATTTTGTTTTCAAGCTTTGCATTTTCAGAGGATTCCGTATTTAAGGTAACACTCTCTGCTCTTTGACTTAACTTTTCCACTTGTTTTGCAAGTTGGTTGACTTTTTGTTCAAGTTTCACAGTTTCATTTTCTGTGGGAGTTGTTGTCGCGATTGGTGCTTGGTCAAAAGTTGGCAAACTGAAAGCTGAGTGAGCATGCGCTGCAGCTTTGGTTGCACCTAAATGTTTTTTCATACGGTCTAACTTGGCTGACCGTCGATCTTCCTCAGTTCTCAACATGAGAAGCAGCTCAGGGAAAGAAGGTGGAATGCTCCTTCTTGTTTCGAGCTGCAGACTTATTATCAAGCTTTGGTCCCAACAGCCTCGAATGAATTGCTTAAGGAGCAGCTCGTCAGCATTTGCAGCAGACGCTCCCCCTCTAGAAATTACTCTAGTAAGAAGACTGTGAAGACGATTCAAATAAGCAGAAGGTTTCTCTCCACTGTTTTGATGTAAGCTCAGAAATGCAGTGAATAGTTCTTCTCCGTCCTCAACAACTCCGAAGGCAGAATCAAGCCGAGTGACATAAGTGCTCGGGGATGCAGTGACCCCGAGAGGCTTAACAACCTCAGATGCGGGACTAAGCAAACTCTCAAGAATTTTCCTCACCTTGAGTGCATCATTCATTGAAAGGTCACTCAATAAAAGTTCGACTTGCGTGCGCCATGTTTCATAGTCGACTTCGCCATTAGGCCGTGGAAGTCTGCCTGAGAAAGTGCGTATTTTTGCATGCGTGAGTGGCATGTGAGTTGGATCATTTCGGATGACATGCTCAACCACGTGCTTTACTATATTCTGAACATGTGGAGGGTTGTAAATGTTCTCGTCTACAGGAACAGAGCCCTGAGAAATGTTGGTGTGTGGGCGAAGAGCACTGGTGGGCTCTACATGCTCACACGAATCTGTATTTGGAATGTCATCTGTAGTCATATTGATATTTTGGTCAAGAGGTGGGGGAGTCTCGGTTTGAGAAGTAGCGCTGGCTTGCAACTCACTTTGGAAGAAACTGAGGAAGCCTGATTTACTACTACCTCCTATAAGTTCGAGTTCTTTGAGGTATCGACGGGCCATTTCTCTGCCAATCTCTTCTTGGGAAATGTCTCTTATAGTTTTACAAAACCAATTCAGGTTTGGGTCTCCGGGACTGGTAAGTTCCCCTAAGGTTGAAGGATCTATCTTTAAGATAGATTGTTCAGATTCATACTCTACAAGGGCTCTGCCTTTAAGCTGGTGCGGCTCATCGGGGACTCTGATGACCTTGGAGATTTTACCATTTATCACAAATATATCAGAAATGTCATCATCACTACAGATTTCATCAACACCTGTAACATACAGGGTTCTCTTGCTATCAACTCGAAAGCGTTGACAAAGGTCAAGTTCCATTTTGAAGGAATATTGTCAAAATAGTGTGTCGTTATGGTTAGAGATAAAATTAAACACTATGCCAATCTCCTGGCTGGCTCGCCACTAGGTGTCACCCTTTTAACTGAGTAGTCCAAAGATGATCAAAGTGTCGAATAATCTGGTTTCCAAAGACAAAACAATTCTCAAATCTACTC
Source organism: Acanthochromis polyacanthus (assembly GCF_021347895.1). NCBI lineage: Eukaryota > Metazoa > Chordata > Actinopteri > Pomacentridae > Acanthochromis > Acanthochromis polyacanthus. The sequence continues at coordinate 11,092 of NW_026131345.1, forward strand.
AATTTGGGTTCAGTTAGGTTCATAAGGAGATTGGTGATAAGTAGTTTACTGAGAGTAACAAATTTAAACCCCAACCTTAATGACACACCGACAAGTGGTAAAGAAAATATTGAATAAATGTATTCAGGAAGATGCAAAAATTAAATTGAACATTCACACTTGTCCAAACAAACATGGACCTGAACAACATGTCATCAACCCTTCAAATCCCAATTGGCAGTCATTTTCTAAATTTTCCACACCGTCCCTTTAAGTGTCCTTAGGCACACAGAGTAACACTGTCCATTCCAGTTTAGTACACTCAGATTTCCACTCCTTGGTATCTTTCAGTGTTGAATTTAGGTTTTCCTGATGCATCAGTTTTATCTGTTTGGTATCAGATCTGAACCATCCACAAGTAACAACCAAAAGTGACTGAGATCTCAGATAAAAGAAAAAAACAAAGGGAAATCCTTGAACGGAAGGGGAAATCCTTGATCCTACCACCCTCCAGCGAACCAGGTGGCTAGTTTGGAGCGTCCTGCATCGACATCCCAGGTGGTATCCAGACCCAGGATAGCACCAGCACCGCTCAGTCCACAGCAGCAGATTCTACCGGATTTTAAAACCAGCCAGGATATTCTTCAACAAAAACAATTTATCCTCAGCTCAACAGGTTACAGGACTGGCACCTTTTATGCATCTCGCTCCGTTCAGAGAGATGCCGGAAAGAGAAAGGAAGTGCTCTGAGCAAGTGTTTTACCGGAGCAACTGAAGGTGCGTTCACAGTGCATGGGAGAACCCAAAACTTTTCAAAAACACATTTACATGAAAATAAAAATAAAATAATAAAAATAAAATAATAACAGTTAAAGCAAAAATAACCCTGGGTTACATGTGGGTAAGGTCAGTCCAGTCTTCCTGCTGCTGATGGCTGAGTCCCATCATCTGAAGTGTTGGTGAAGGACAGAACATCCATCCCACCTGTGATGAGGTTCATGGTCTCTCTGGTGTCCCTGAAGAGGAGCTCCACCCTCATAGGGACCCCATGAGCCTTTTCAGATGTGAGGCTGTTCAAAGGTTGTTGGTTCCTTTCAGACTGTAGGGACTGAGAGCCAATCACTGGGCAGCAGAGTGTCTCCTGAGACTGAGAGAGAATGAAGAGTCCAGCTCACTGACGTTATGAGGAGTCCAGACTTCATCAAGAATGGAGATAAAGAGTTTAAACACATGAGTTTGGAGATCCTTAGTTTGGTTCCAGTGGGATTGATGTGTGAGTGAAAACCAAAGCATGAGTCTCAACAGCACAAGTAGAAGTGAAGGAACCTGAAGAACAAGGACTGGAGATCAGAAGACGTTTGTTCTGGAACAACATCAGAGATGGAAGCGAGTCTGACAGTGATTTAATGGCTGCCATCAGCATCAAGTTGACTATTTTTCAGGTTGTAAAGAAGGAAAAAGTCCAAAGTGTGACTTGTCCAAGTGTGTGTCCTGATTTGAATCCAACAGACCAACTTTGGGGTATTTTAAAGACAAAGATAGAGCAACACAAACCCTCCAACAAAGAGCAGATGAAGACCTAGTCTCTGAAGATGGAGGGACATCTCTGTAGAAATGTGGTTTCTTCATGTTGAGGAGGATTAAATGTGTCATCAAAAATAAAGGTGGACATAGAAAGTAGTGAAAAAATCCACCATTCTACTGACAGTAATGAAAGATGTACTGACCTTTATTGGATTCATTTCTTGCTGTTTGTATTCTTCATTTAGGAAATCTAAACTGTCACTTTGTTTTTAATCACATCAAATACTTTACTGCTCGGCTTCAAAGTAATCTGATTACTGTAATGTGCTCCACTTTGGATTATTTTCACATTTAAATAATATTTCAGAGGATTGTCCTCAGTGCTGCTGTATCTTGGACATAGTGGGATGGATTTGATGTTAAATTCACTGCTGTCTTTTCAACAGGACAGAAAATACTGAACTTAATGTTTGACTTCTTTTCTGGTCTTTGTCTCTTCAGACTTAATAACTGTAATCTGTCAGAGCGAAGCTGTGGAGCTCTGTCCTCAGTCCTCAGCTCCCAGTCCTCCAGTGTGACAGAGCTGGACCTGACTCACAACAACCTGCAGGATTCAGGAGTGGAGAGTCTTTCTGCTGGACTGGAGAGTCCACACTGTAAACTGGAAGCTCTCAGGTCAGGACTCACACTTTGAAACTGATGAGATTTCTATCAATGGATAAACAGCTAACCTGAGTACAATCATTTCTGCTGATGGGATTATTCAAATGAGCTTTTTCTGAACTTGTGCAGGACTTTGTCAGGGTTTATTTTTGACGTGATTAAATCCCACTAATCATTGTTGAGATTGTTGATTTGCTTGAGACGCCTGAAATGTGCAGCAAAATGTATCTGAAAGACAAAGAAGAAAAGAGAGAGAGAAACATCCATCCAAGTGTTGTCCATCAGGTTTGTGTTGTTTTGTGTGTGCAGGCTGTCAGGCTGTCTGGTCACAGAGGAAGGCTGTGCTTCTCTGGCCTCAGCTCTGAGCTTGAAGACCTCAAATCTGAGAGAGCTGGACCTGAGCTACAACCATCCAGGAGACTCAGGAGAGAAGATGCTGAGAGCTAAAGTGGAGGATCCACACTGTAGACTGGAAACTCTCAGGTACAGACAGACAGACACTCTCACTAAACTATCAGCCTAGCTCACAACAAAGACTGGAAGCAGAAGAACACTGTTAGCTCAGCTATGCACCATGATCAAAAGGAAAGGGAAGCTGTAGCCTAGCTTAGCTCAGACAGGAATAAGGATAAACTTTTTTGTTTACAATTTATTTCAAATAGTCACAGGTAACATCCAACATCAACATGATATTGAAACATACAGTGACAGAGTTAACAAAAATCACTTTGAAGGAAGAAAGGAAGAGAAGAAAGAAAAGAAAGGAAACTAAAAACAAACAAACAAAAAAACAGCTGAACAAACTGAAACATTTATAGCAAATACATTTTTTTACATATGTTAACAGTTTTTATTCCTTTCTGGTTATCAGATGAGGCTATTGACTTTAAATAATATTCAAATTCTTTATGGAAGACAAGATAATTTGGCTTTTGATTTCTGAATTTTGCTTTTATGAATATGAAATTTTACTAATATTAATATGAGATTGATGATAAAGGCCTTGTCTTTTTCATATCCATCCTGTGCGTAAACCCCAAAAATAATGTGTTTGTAGAGCAAATCAATCTGCAGATTTAGTTTTTCTAAACAAAATGTAGAAATTTCCTTCCACATTTTTCTACTAAAACTACAATACCAGAGAAATGTGGTTCAGAGCAAAAAGAACATCTTACATCTATATCACGTTTGAACTTAGTCATATAATGTTTAACAGGATAGATTTGATGCAAGATTTTAACAGAAATTTCCCTAACTTTGTTCAACATGAATTTGTGAGGTAAAAGCCAAACCTGAGACCAAGAGATATTATTAATAAAAGAGTTCCAGTCATGGATAACATCAGGTTTTGTTGTCGTTTCTCTTTGGAACAGTGCACGTATTGCTCTGTTGCTGTTCTTTGCCGTCCCAAAGCTTATTTTGCCACAATAAGTGTCACATGGATGAACAACATGTATATCTGCTGCAAGAGAGGAGGCAGTGCACAGAGTCACACCACCAGCTGGAATGGAGCTAATGACCTTTGAAAACTCTTCAGGTGTTGAAGGGAATGGATACTTTTCACAGAATTCAGTGTCATTAATAAAATGGCCACTAGGGGTCAGAAGCTGTGAGATGAAGTCAATTTTGTTGATAAACCAGCTATTGAGAAAGATGCTTTTATTTTTATGCAGTATATCCCCATTATTCCAGAGATAATACCGATGTGGAGAGAAATTGTGCTTGTAGGCCGTTTTCCACGACAACAAAACCTGTTTGTGATAACTGGATAATTTTAGGGGAATCTTGTTTATTTGGTAGCTACAAACCAACAGAAAAGGGAGTCCTCCAGTTTGATTAAATACAAATTTAGGAATAAAGTTATATAAAGATGCATCATTTTTAAGAAAGATTTGAACCATTTGATCTTCAGAACATTGTTTAGAACTGAAAAATCAACAAAGTCGAGGCCTCCATTTTTGTAGTTGTTAAGAATTACAGATTTTCTGATCTAGTGTGTACGGTTTTTCCACAGAAAATGAAAAAGCATCTTATCAATAAATGTGACTGTTTTACAGTCCAGTGCCAGTGAGAAGACGGCATACACAAGTCTGGAAATTCCCTCAGCTTTTGACAGAAGAGTTCACCTTTAAGTGATAAGTCTCTTTGTAGCCAAAGGTTACATTTATTCTGCACCTTTTTAATCCTTGGCTCAAAGTTGAGATGGCATCTCTCTCACTGATTTTTAATTACAGTAATCCCTAAATAGTTAACCTTACTCTTTACTCGTATATCATCAATTGAGGTTATATCAGAACTTTAGAGAGCGGATAGCTCACATTTATTTAGGTTTAAGTACAGATTTAATGCATTTGAAAACATGTGGATTGCATTAATTGCAGGCTTTATCTGTAGGGCATTCTTTAAAAACAAGGCTGTATCATCAGCCAACTGACTTCAAAGTCTGCTTCGAGCAGCAATAGAGATGCCTTCCAACTTACAGAATTTGACAAAATGACAAAACATTTGAGCAACAACCAGGAAGAGGTAAACTGAGACAGGGCAGCCCTGTCTTACCCCTCTTTCCAAACAAAATCTCTGAGTTGTGCCATTACTCAGTTTTACCGAGCTATTGGTGCCAGCATAGAATGTTTTCATCACACTGCAAAAGTATGGCCCAAAACCAAACCTGTTAAGAGCAGAAAACATAAACGAGTGTTCAACTGTATCAAAGGCTTTGTGAAAGTCTAAAACTAAAATGAAACTGTCATCCCTAATAAGGTCAGCATCGTCTATGAGGTCTAAAACTAGCCTCATGTTATTGAAAATATGCCTGTTACTCATAAACCCAGACTGATTCTCATCAATAATAGAGTTAAGAGCATTTTTAAATCTTTTAGCAAAAACAAGAGCAAGAACTTTATAGTCATTGTTCAATAATGAAATTGGTCTCCAATTATCAATGAAGAGAGGCTCCTTTTTTGGTTTAGGAATTAAAGTAATCCAGCCTTGTGTCATACGGTACTTGCTGGAAGAGTCCCTTTACTAATAACTTCAGAAAACCTTGAACAGAAATGGGGCCAAACGTTCAGCAAAATCTATCTAGAATTCTGAAACAATACCATCAACTCCAGGTGACTTATTACTCTTAAGTTGCATCATTGCATCTAATACTTGTTGTTGTGTGAGAGGGGTGTCACACATCAACCGCTCTTCCTCCGTTACAGAGTTTGTAAAATCAACACATTGAAACAGTCCATCCATTGCATCTTTGTCAAACTTTGTTTTATAAAGTGAAGAAAAGTAGCAACAGCAAAACTCAGAAATACTGCTCTTACTCTCAGTCACAACTCCATCAATGTTCAGTTGAGACATGGCATTGTACTTAGCATGAGTTTTTTCCGGTTTAAAGAAACAGGAAGTCATTTGTTCACCGTGTTCAAGCCACTTCAGTCTGGATCTACCAAAAGCAGCCTCTGCTTTAACCTTATATATATCATCTAAAGTGTTTAGAAGTTCAATTCATTTTCATTTTCATCATGTCAGAGATTTTCTGGTGCAATGCTAGCCAAGGACATTATATCTGTGATCACTTTCTCCTCATTTTGGCGTCTAGATTTGGCTAACTCACTTCCATATCTTCTTAAAAATCCACCGATTTCAAATTTAAGGAGTTCCCAATTTTTTCCATAATTTCCTTCCTTCAGAGCATTTAACCAATAAAACTGAATAATTCTACTAAGTTCATGTTTGACATTGTCATGCCTCAATAAAGAGCTATTCATCTTCCAATCAGAGAATTGCTTGGTGTCAACCATTCCTGGAAGGAGATGTAAATATATAAGGATGGCTCTATGGTCAGTTACAGCCCGATCTCACGAGGATTCGTGAAACTGTCACTTAAGTTTTTGTTTGGGTTTTCGTGCTCACCAACACGATTTCGTCATGTTTTTCGTGTCGCTCACAACGAAATTCACACCAATGTATTTTAAGCGGGGGACTTTTCGTGCCACTCAGAACGTATTTCAAACGAATGGGTATATTATATTTTTAATGTAAAAGCGTTGCGAATCCAACGCTATATTTTGCATTACATCGTCCCTAACCATAACCCTAACCATAACCCAGTGGTACACTTACTAATTTGCATAGGAATTTAAATAATGTCCGAAGGCTGCAAACGCGATTATAAGAATGTCTGAAGGCTGCAAACGCGATTATACAAACACTATACACCGATGGAAAGCTTAGATTGTCATGAATCCGCCGGTATAAACCACTTTCAGATGCGATTACCGCAGCGGGTGAGAAAAACATTTCGTTGTGAGCAACACGAAAAACATTTCGTTGTGAGCGACACGAAAAACATGACAAAATCGTGTTGGTGCGCACGAAACCCAAACAAAAATTTACGTGACAGTTTCACGAATCCTCGTGAGACCGGGTTGTCAGTTAATGGGGTGGGGGTAGGACATTGATTGGAATATTGTCTTTAGAAAGTGATTTAGAGAGCAGCCAGTAATCCAGGCCAGACTGTCTGGAGACATTTTTATTACTCCAAGTATTTGGAAACTTCTCTCTCCATACATCACATAAATCATACTTGTCAATTAAAGAGTTGAACTGAACATTTGGCTGTGAGCATTTAGCTGGAGGCCATCTATCATCACCTCATTCATGACCACATTAAAATCACCTCCTACAATGAAGTAAGCCTCAGGGAATGTCTGAGTTAGAGCTGCAAGTTTACAGTCTAATGTATGAATAAGTTTATCATTTTCTGATTTAGAATTATAACCTTACAAAGAACAATAATCATTGCTTTGCCATTCCAGTCTACTATTAAACAAATCAAATGAGCTTGACTGTCACAGAGTGCATCAATTTTCCAGGAAAACTACCCTTTAAACAAGATCCCCCAGCAGAATGTTCTGTTCATGTCATCACCACATGTCGTTTCCCATTGATTTTTCCACAAGTTTACATCTTTAATAAGTGAGTGTGATTCTTGAAAAAAACCAAATCAGTTTTCAGCTGTTTAACATTAAAAATAAAGCTTTACGCTTTACATTATTCCTCAGTCCCCTAGCATTGAGTGAGACAAGTGAAAAAGACATAAAAAAGAACAAATAAAAAAAAACCTTTCTAACCTTCTAGCTATGTATATTCTGGCACACACACAAAAAGGAAAGGCAGCTCAGCGACACCTATAACCTGATGTTCTAGTTCATTAAATGAGATTTTCCAAAAGGATTTAAGGCAATGGGCTAGCATAGAGTGATATCACTGAAAAAAGAGGAAAAAGAAAAGAAAAAAGTTCTGTTTTGCTGCACAATTGTACAAAATGATTTAAAGTTCTACAGTCAGTCATGGCACCAGTGAAGTTTGTATCAGTCTGGGAGAATGATGTCACCTCTATGAACGCTCTGGTCCTTTATCAGTGGAACAGTGTGAGAGCCATGTAACGTCCATGTGTGCTGCTGAAAGAGTCTCTGCTGCTCTGACCGTCCTCCTCCTTTCAGGGTGACGCCTGCTGGAGACCGATGGTTGACACCAGGTCTGAGGAAGTGTAAGTGTGTTTTAATGGATTGATGGAAACAAAGCAGCACATTCAAGCATCTTCAAAGTGTCACATCTCTGAGATCATCATCAAAGCTTTAATACTGATCACATGATCCATCAATAACTGCAGCTGTGTTGTGTTTGTTCTCTCCATCAGATTCCTGTCAACTCACAGTCGACACAAACACAGTACACAGAAACCTCAAACTGTCTGACAACAACAGGAAGGTGACACATGTGATGGAGGATCAGTCGTATCCTGATCATCCAGACAGGTTTGAATTCTGGAAACAGCTGCTGTGTGGAACTGGTCTGACTGGTCGCTGTTACTGGGAGATGGAGTGGAGAGGAGGGGTTGACATATCAGTGAGTTACAGAGGAATCGGAAGGAAAGGAGGCAGTGATGACTATGTGTTTGGACGTAATGATCAGTCCTGGTGTCTGATCTGCTCTGATGGTGATATTTACTCTGTACATGGTGGTTACTATGTCAGACACAATAACATTCAAACATCCATCAGTTCCTCATCAGACTCTCACAGAGTTTCAGTTTATGTGGACGTTCCTGCTGGAACTCTGTCCTTCTACAGAGTCTCCTCTGACTCTCTGATCCACCTCCACACCTTCAACACCACATTCACTGAAACTCTCTATCCTGGTTTTGGGTTCTGGTATTCTGGTTCCTCCTCAGTGTCTCTGTGCTGAGTTGAGTCTCCAGAGTCTCCTCCTGGTAGAGAAACAGTGTTGAACAGATAGCTGAGTCTCTCCATGACTCTGTCCCTCACAAACATGTTTTCACATTCATGGATTAAATGTGTTTCTTTGTCAAATCCTTCTAAATGATTCCTTGTAAACTTGTTCCTCTTCAAAGATGGAAGTTGTGATTATTCCAGGAGCCAAATGTGGTGTTTGCGTCTTTTTCCAGTCAAATGTTGAGAGTGAAAATCAGGATGTGGTGTTCCTCTGACGCTCACTTGAACTAAAAGCATTTGAGCTGCACAAAGTGTGAAATGAGAGAGGAAGCAGTGAATCTCCAAACTGCTGACAGACTTTCACACATTATTGTCCAGTGAAAATCAGCTTTTTGTGCAGCCACACTTGATCCTGATTTGAGTCTTTAAGTCCTGTTCTAGTGATGAAATGAGAACTTCCTTCATCTGTATCACTCTTTCCAAAGTATTCTGTGCTCTTCGGTGGTTTGTGGTAAATTCATCCTGAAATCCTTCCATTTCTGTCCTCAATATTCTACCAAATATGAAAGATTCCTTTGGAAGCAGATCTTCAAGGATTTTAGATTTGATTTCCAACAGTCAGAATGTTAGAAGTTTCCCTGTTGATCATATTTTACTGATAGTTTCTCCCAAATGTTTCAGCTCATTTTTACTGGAATATTCTGAAGTAAAGTTTGTGTTTTCTGGTGAATGGATCAGATCTCACATTTAGTTTCAATCAAACCCTGAGGCTTCTGGAAAATACACACAGCTTTAAAATAATGTTGGATCATCTGCTGACTGTGTCGTTATTAAATGCTTTTAGAGTTTCATTATTTAACCCTTGTGTCATTTTAAAGTTTGAAAATGTGGAAAATAATAAATATTTTCACAGTGAAACTTCTGATGTCCACATTTGAACATTTTTGGGACATTTTTGAACATTTTTTAGTGGAAAAAGAAGAAATGTTTCTAAAGAACATTCACATAAAAATCAACCAAAATCCAGTAAATTCTCTGGATTTTGGTTGATTTTTATGTGAATGTTCTTAAAGAAAATATCAGAAGTTTTACTGAAAAATATGGAATCACTTTAGATATTTTTATGATTTTTTGGAAAATTCTTACTCATTTTTTGAACATATTTACAAGAATTTTCTTGCCAAATTAGGGGGATTTTGTTTTTGTTTTTTAAATAAAACTTTTAAGGAATTATTGGAATTTTCTTCCTGAAGGTTTTTGCACATTTCCATAAATTTGGTGAATTTTTTTGCTGAATTTCTGGATTTTTTTCCTGTTCTTTGGTGGCGTAAATGAAGCCAACAGGAGGGTTGATATCCAGAGCTAATAATAAACAGCAGAGGACTGATGGGTCTCCTTGGTGTTTGCTCCTGTTAACATCTCATCTTCTAGTAGTTCCACATTGAAGGAATTCTGCTGGACAACATTGAGAGCATATGAATGAATTTTCCATCCAAAATAATGCAGTGAATGTCAAATAAAGTGGTGTTGAAGCTTGTCAGAAGCTTTCAATGAATGTAGAAAGAGTGTAAAAGCAGCATCCTCTACCAAATGAGCACAATCCATCAATCATCATCAAAGTGTCCAAATTCCAGAGAAGACATGAACTGCAG
>NW_026131346.1:0-21019 GCF_021347895.1 Acanthochromis polyacanthus
TGCTGCCAAAGGTGCATCAACAAAGTATTAAGCAAAGGCTGTGAATACTTATGTACATGTGGTCTCTTAGTTTTTTATTTTTAATAAATTTTCAAGAATCTCAAAAAAACTTTTTTCATGTTGTCATTATGGGGTGTTGTGTGTAGAATTTTAAGGGAAAAAATGAATTGAATCCGATTTGGTATAAGACTGTAACATAACAAAATGTGGAAAAGGTAACGCGCTGTGAATACTTTCCGGATGCACTGTATATCACTTATTGTGATATGTAAGGCGGGACTTTACTATTGTAATTTGTGTGTTTTAATGTAATTTTGTTCTACTTCTAAGTTTACTTTGCCCTTCTGATATGGTTATGCATTATTTAATTTCTGTGTACAAGTCTGTATGATGGTAGATTTTGTATGCCTTTTTTATTGACTATAACAGGCTGCAATAGACAGAGATTGCCTCCAACAAAAGATCGATGTGCTGGCTGAACACAGCACTATGTGAACACAATGCAGAGAAGAGAAGCCACCAGTTACATTTATTAATATTATCCAGAGATATCCCACAAAACACAAAATACAATTTTTAAATTATGATATATTTAAGACTTATTGAAAACCCATATCACCCTGTGAAAAAAATAATTGCCCCCCCTTAACCTAATAATTGGTTGATCAACCCTGGGCAGCAACAACTGCAGCTAAACATTTGTGATCGCTTGTGATTAGTGTTTTACTTCACCATGGAGGAATTTTGGCCCATTGTTCTCTGTAAAATAGTTTCAATTCAGCCGCATTAAATAGTTTTGCCACAGCAGCTGTCAAGTGGGATGCAGATGTTGAGGTCTCAGAGAGCACTCAGGCCTTAAGGTAATAAAGGCCTTAAGCAGACAAATAAAGATCTAATGAAGAAACATTATAAGGTAACCATATGATTATGCTTGCTGAAATATATGTATTCTAGATTGTTGATTTGATAATCAAAGTGATCATTATATGTTTAAAATAAGAAAATGATTAAAAGATGTGATTCTGTGTAACTGAATGTGTTCTAGACTGAAGCAATCTCTGTTTGAGCTGTATGTGCAGGGAAAAGAGCAGAGTGAGCATGAGGCAGCAACTTCTTCAATTGGGGAAGTTGGGGAAATTCCACTGTGCTCGGCTGGGCCCAGGCCTATTACCAAACATGGTTATGGCAAAATGTCTCAAGCAAAGTGTATGTGTTAACAACGGAATGTGGGAGCTGTGCACTTGGTGAAAACATGATTTCTGTATAACTGATGCATGAGTTGCAAGAGTTAGACTGTGTCTAAACCCACGAGTCAATCAACTGGGCGTACCAAGAGTAGAAATGTGTGTGTATGTGTGCTAAGCTAAGGCTAAAAGGTATAAAGAGGAGAGACAGAGACATTGTATTCGGAGTTGTTGTTCACTGGAGCTGCCTGAGAGTTGCTAAGGAGAACATTGCCAAAGTTCTGAGGAGTCGACGCCGGACTATTTGCCCATAAGACACGAAGACATAGCTGGACTATTAGGCTCCAGAGTTCGCTGAGGACATCGTTGGAAGCAAAGTTGTTCTAACTTTGTTCAACAAGCGAAGACCACACTCTGCCAGACGGAGAGTCCTGAGAGGTTTGCAGTTATCCAAAGAGACGAGGAGAGGAAAGCACCTACGACATCCAGAGAGGCGTGGGAGGCAGCAGCAGAGGGCTGCTCCCCTCCCCAGGGCTGGAGGACCCAGCGACCCATCGCAGCTGGGAGAGTCGGGGACTTTCCATGAACCACCACCACCTAACTGAGAAGACAGCTGGAACGTCCGCACTTGCGCTCCAGCTGCTGCCACCGATAACTGCCAGACCAACAATTGGCTCACGGGACCTCTCCGCTCCCCTGCTGAGGAAGAACACCTTACGCCCACAAAGAAGACATCGTACTGAGTCTACTGGTCGATCAGGGAGTTCACCCAGATGCAGGTCAAGACCGGGTGAGACGGCAGCGGCCGCACTGTCCACCCTCTCTCGTAAATTTACAAATTAGAGAAGATTCTTAGGTGTACTCAGTTTAGTTTAGTGATTTATTTAGAAATAATTAACTGTTTTAATCATGAATTGATGCTGTGCCCCTGCTAACCTTGCCTAATAAAAGCTACATTGCATTTAAAGATTATTATAATTCACCTATTCTGCATAGTGGTAAAAAGTTAAGTCTATTGTGTGCATTAAATCTAATGGTTCTTAAAGGTTACTTAGTCCAAGGAGTATTTGAACATTACCCCTGAGGTTAATGTTCCAAACCTCTAAAACAAACCTAGGAAAAGCACCAAGTGCAAGCAGTCATAAGAGGAAAGCTGCCGCTAACAAACATGAATGATAAATCAATTCTACTACAAAGAAGGCTGCTTAGTAAGAGAGTATTTATCAAATAAGAGGGGTAAGGCGTTTGGATGTAAGGCAGTCGGAACCTAGGCGAGTATTCCTCGACACCAGCTTAATCATTCTGCTGAATCCTATTAGGTGAAACTCTGATAGGCAGATATAATCTAACCCTTTGAACGGAGAGCTGGACCAGAATTAACCTGAGGTAAAGGTTAAGGAAGGCTAGACTGGCGGACACAGCTCATTTGGATTGAATCCAGACTTTGACTAAGCCACTTCATTTTGTTCTGTTTAAGTCATTACAAGGTGGACTTGGTTATGTGCTTTGGGTCATTGTCATGTTGCATAAACCATTTGTATTGCGCTTTAGGTCATGAACTGATGGTGGATATTCTCCAGGAGGATTTCCTGAGCAGAATTCATGGCTCCATCAGTAATGATAAATTGTCCAGGTCTTGTGGAACCGAAGCAGCCCCAAACCAAAACACTACCTCCACCATGTTTCAATGTTAGTATCATGTTCTCCTTGTGGAATGCAGTATTAGCTTCACACCAGATGTAACAGGACCCATGATTTCTAAAAAGTTCCACCTTTAACTCATCAGTCCACAGGATGTTATCCCAAAAGTCTTGGGGCTCCTTTTGGTCAGTAGTGATTTGCACCTTGCGACTCTCCCCTGATGCCATTTTCTCCCAGTGACTTCCTATTGTGGAATCATGTAGACGGACCTTAACTGAGTTCAGTGAGGTTTGCAGATCTTTAGATGTTCGCCTGGGTTCTTTTCTGACCTCCTGGATTAGATGTTGATGTGCTCTTGGAGAAATGCTGGTTGTTGGTCCACTCCTGGGAAGGTTCACCACTGTTCCATGTTTTCTCCACTGTGGTTCTCCGAAGTCCCAGAGTCTGAGTAATGCCTTTATAATCCTCCAGACTGATTAATGTCAGTGACTTTGTTTTGCATCTCTTCTTGAATCTCTTTAGGGAAGTAGCATCATGTGCTGCTTTTTGAGACCCTTTAGCTACTTCACAATATCAGGCAGGTTTTATTTAGTGATGTTTAGATTCAGCAAGTCTGGCAGTAATCATATGTGGGTGTGGATGGTAAAACTGAACCCAGCTGTCAAACAATTTTCTTATTTGGTAGATTTTAGCTAAAAGGGCCAATTACTTTTGCATATAGAGCAAGGTGGGGCTGGACAGCATTTTAACTTTAATAAATAAAATCATCATTAAAAAAAAAAAAGCTTTGTTTTGTGTTTTCTTGGGTTATCTTTGTCTTACATAAAACTTTGTATGATGATGTGAAACATTCAAATGTGAAAATATGCAAACCATAGCACTGTATGTGCTTTACCTATCATAAAATAAACACACAAACTGTGATTTCGATATTATTGAAAGGGTTGTCAGCATTCCTTGTCTCAGATACTGGTTGTTAGCTCGAATGCATTATTATAAAGTGAAATGCTGTTTTCTACAAATTCACACCATTTTACAATGGTAAATTGAAAACACTCTCACACTCAATCACTGAGTCTCTAGTGGTGTTATAAAGATCACATTGTAATTCTGCTCCTATACGCTGCTGTGTTTCCAGAGCTTCTACATCCATCTTAAACAGTCATTTAATCTTATTTTCATCCATCAAGTCCATCCATCCATCCATTATCTATACACCGTTTTATCCTCACTAGGGTTGCGGGGGGTGCTGGAGCCTATCTCAGCTGACTCGGGCGAAGGCAGGGGACACCCTGGACAGGTCGCCAGTCTGTCACAGGGCTACATAGAGAGACAAACAATCACACTCACATTCACACCTATGAGCAATTTAGAGTCATCAATTAACCTCAGCATATTTTTGGACTGTGGGAGGAAGCCGGAGTACCCAGAGAAAACCCACGCATGCACAGGGAGAACATGCAAACAGAAAGATCCCAGGCTCAGGCTGGGATTTGAACCAGGGATCTTTTTGCTGCAAGGTGAAAGTGCTAACCACTACTCCACTATGCAGCCCACCCATCAAGTCTTGAAGTTTAAAAAATAAATAAATAAAAAATATACAACACTGAGGCTCGGGTAATACTTTGACGTTACTGTGTAATTCCCCTTTTATTCATGAATTTTCAGTGTGTATCTAGACTATATAGTAAACCAACAGCTTCAGAGTTTTTTTTAAAAGTGCAACACAAAACCAAAGATGAAAGAAATTGAAATTGGATATTCACTGCAGTAACTCTAAACAGTGGAACAGAGAAGGTGTTGCAGTAAATGCTAAAGCAGCAGTGTGGGGAAATGATCTTGGTGTATTATTATTATGATTGTACAAATTACAACATTGCAATAAACAAAACAGCAGTAGTTCATGAGAACAATTCTTCGTAAATGTACCCCCTCTGTTGCACTGCACACATAAAGCTTGCATTAGAGTTTTGCGATAAAACTTAACCTAAAAAGGGGCCTCTCATACAGGTGCAGATTTTGCCTCCTGTCTCATCCTCCACAAAATTCATTCCTTCAATTAAAACGTTCATTAGAAAATAGCATTAATGAATCAAAAGTAACAATACTCAAAACTATAATGATATTGTGTACAGCTGTGGGTCCTGTTCATCAAAAATCTGTATTTTGAATTCATCGTGTATTAAAACTCAAGATTTTTTTATGGCCCAAACAATTTGCAGTGTCATAATTCTATTATAAAATGTGTCTGTGTCACAATGCTTGGATTTTGGCTACTTGGATAATCATGTAACAATGTGTCTAATGCTATTAGGGGAGATGATACCAGGCTGTGGGTGATTACCAGCAGTCATAATGCAACCTCATCAGAATCATGAAGTACTAATGCCTGGCCCAGCTCATACAGTTGGGCGGATTACAGCTAGCAGGCTATTTCTGACAGCCAGACCCTGTGATGCCACAACGCCAACCGAGCGAGCGAGCGAGCAACAGACCAGCGGCCCTGTGACTGACTCACTGCTGCATCACAGCACTTTAAAAACAAAGACACACACAGAGGTAGCAACAAGCACACTAACACGCACCAATTAATGTTTGAATGCACATGCAAATATCAGCTGGCATATATACACCCATACCAGCATGTACAGCCTCTATACATACACACACACACATTCCAGGAGGCTTAAGAGAAGTGAGTTTGCTCAATATATCTATTCCACTCTCGTGTTTTCATCAAGTAGCTGTAATGTAGGAACACTGTTGCACTTATGATTCAGTGAAATCTAGAAATCCAGATTACTGTTTGTGTGTGTTTGCCTGTGATTTTGTGTGTAGCAGATTAGGGATCCAAGCAGGATTTCACTCCATCACAAATGGACATACAAACCCATTAAAAGGATTTTCTTTTTACTACGTAACCCAGAAATGTTCATATCTACTTTGTACAGTACTGGTAAACACATGCATGCAAGCAAGGACACACAGCTGTTTGCTTCAGCACGTCACATACCTTGTCGTCATCCTCGCAGGTCATGACGTTAGAGAAGGGGATCTCAGCCTTGAACATCTTTCTACAGTGCATGAGCTGCACCAGCAGGTAGCACACCGTCTTAAACTTCATCCTCTTGGCTGGTTTGATGTCTGATAAAATAAGACCAGGGAAGATCTGGAAATGAAGACAAAGAAAAAGAGATGTTCAGGAAAGAAATAATGAGGCTGCTGAAAATACACTACCTTTTAAAAGTTTGGGGTCACTGAGAAATGTCCTTATTTTGAAAAAAAAAAGCATTTTTTTAATGAAGACAACATTAAATGAATCAAAAAATCCAGTCCAGACATTGTTAATGTGGTAAATGACTATTCTAGCTGGAAACAGATGATTTATAATGGAATATCTACATAGGAGTACAGAGGCCCATTTCCAGCAACCATCACTCCTATGTTCTAACGCTACTCTGTGTTAGCTTGTTCAATTATGCTAGCACATGAATAAAGGTATGACTTTTAATGGAAAATATGAAATTTCCTGGGAGACCCCAAACTTTTGAACAGTAGTTTACTTTTAGGTTTGATTTTGAAGGCTATACACATTCAGTTGTCTACATTTCAAACACAACTAGCTCCATTCAATGCTGAAAAGTACAACCAGTATATGTTCATATTACTTTAAAAAGCCTCCCAGTGGAGTGGGAAGTATAGAGATATATCTTTTTCAGCACACTTTTACCTTGAAAGGCTTGTCATATTTACAATTAGAACGTTGATGTACGGAAGCTTAAAAAGCTGATGCTTTGCATCTGCTAATATCTGTAGCTATGCTAACATACAAACATTAATGTAGACATATAAGGCTGAGCTATTTATAGTATACACAAAAGCAAATTTACTATAAATAGAACAGTCAATAGCCAACAGAATTTATAAAATAATAGGGATAATTAAATTACCAAAACAACAATGTATAATTTAGTTTACAAGGCAAGTCAGTCAAAAAAAAAAATATTAAATTAGGAGTCAACCAATATCTTTTATTTATTTCTTTAGGGCCTATGGCAATCATTTGTAATCAATGAGGCCCATAAGTGATATTTTGACCAAATATACAATTTCCAAAAAAAGAGAGACCATCTTGTCAAAATTTGGATTAATACAAACTGCAAACCAGACCTTTATGAAAAATATTTTATGTTTAATTAACAGATAACTTTTCAGTATTTCACTGTTGATTGGCCACTACTCATGGCGTGTAACCATTCAGGCCATGCTGTGTCTGGATCAGAGCCAAAGTCTTGCATTTTTTATAATAATTTAGTTGGGAATGTATAAGCAATTAAAATCAACCAAGAAACAGTACTGGTTATTGGAAACATGCTAAATATTGTGTCCAGTACAGTGCAACTACAACAATAATTGGTCGACCCCTACAGAATATTGAATCACACATGGACAAAGGACTTGTAATTACAAAAGCAAAATTATTTTTGCATTAATAATGTATGATTTATTGTATATGTAATTGTATTGTACACTACTCACAATAAGTTAGTTACATTGTGAGGTCCTCAGTGTATTTCATACATAAGGTGTTTGTTTCACTTCAGTGATTTTGGGGATAGGGAGGCAATTGTATTAGGGTGCTAGCCACACCTCATTTTGTGTTTTCCATGTAATGGTCTCACTGTGTAAAGTGCACCTTACATATTTGGTCTGATACCAAAAAATACAAATGGACAACCCTTTTCAATGTGGCATCAATTTCAACATTCTGGGGGTATAAAAAGCTGGTATTGTCAATAAGTCATTCCCAGTTCATTATTCAAGCAGCCATGAACACACAATGTCACTTAACGGATGAGCAGCGCCACCTGGCTATAGCGCCTTCAGGTTGGTAGCAGGCAGTCAGATGTTGCTCGTGAACTTGGTGTGTTTCAAAGTGTCATCAGCATATTTGCAGCAAGACACAGACCTGCTGGCAGTGTTCGTGACAGACCCAGGAGTGGAGCTCCACGAGTGATGGACTGCAGTGATGACCAGTAACTAAGGGCCTTTGCACTCAGACACCATTATGAAACTGCCACAAAGCTGCAGGCCTGTTTACAAGAAATGAGGAGTACTAGGGTTTCCGGACAAACCATTTGCAACCGACTCCACCGCCTTTGGCTTCAATGCCAGACGACCATTGCAGGTGACTCCACTGACACCAAAGACATGGTCGTGACTGTTTGCAGTGTGCATAAGACCCTGTGATCTGCACAATGCAGCAGTGGTCTACCGTCCTGTTCACTGATGAGTGTCGGGTCACCTTGCACAGAAATGATGGTCGTCAGCGTTGCTGGAGAAGGCAAGGTGAGCGATAAGCCGCGGTCAACATGGTCCCCAGAGTTAGCTTTGGTGGAAGAGGTTCAACAGTCTGGGCAGGCATCATCAGTCAGCACAAAACAGATCTGGTAATTGTACATGGCTCAGTTACTGCACGTTCTTACCTCAGAGACATCATAAAACCCAGCATCATCCCCCAATTCCGCCAGCACACCCCCCAACTTTCTGTTCATGGGTGAAAATGCTCCACCACATGGTGCTAGAATTGTCACAGCTCGACTTCAGGACGTCAGAGTGCCTCATAGGGTATGGCCAGCAATGTCCCCTCACCTGAACCCCATAGAGCACATCTGGGACCAGCTGAAGCAGTGACTGGATGCCCCTACCCCACCCCCATGTGACCTGGCAGAACTGCGTGTAGCACTTGTGGAGGAGTGGAACACATTGCCTCAGAAGAACATCATGAGGCTAGTTAGGAGCATGACACGTTGCTGTAAGCTGTCATTGCTGTCATTAATAGTAATATCAAAGGGAACTATTACTTATTTCATTAAAATTTAGGCCAAATAGGAAAAGCACTCATGTAAATAACAATATCCCTAACTTACTGTGAGTAGTGTATTTGTATATTTGCATGTGTTCACACATTAATAAAGTTATTATTGTATTGTATTGTATTGTATTATACTGTATTGTATTGTATTGTATTGTATTAAGTATATAATGTATTATGTACGGTTCAACACTTAGCAAGATTACATGTTGTGTTAGCCTAACTCAATACTACAACACAAGAAGATTTTAATAAGACAGAAAGTGCCTTTGATGAACCAACTTTTTAATCTTCTCTTTATTATCTTATTACTCTGCCAAGGAACGAGGCAGAGTTATGTGACGATCAGTATATGTTTGTCCATCTGGTTGTCTTTCTGTTCCCAACATTACTCAAAAACGGAACAACGGATTTGGATGAAATTTTCAGGGAAGGTCAGAAATGACAGAAAGACCAAGTCATTAGATTTTGACGGTGATGCGACTTATAGTCTGGATCCACAGATTTGTTAAAGATTTCTCTATCACTGCAGGATAGCGACACAGCATCACTATAACTATGACTACAAGTGCCTGCTGATGATCACATGATTGCGATCCTACTACAAATCCATCGCTGCAGACTGATTGGGATTTATCTGAAAGAAATGATACAAGGAACAATTGATTAAATTGTGAGGGTGTTTCCAAGTCCCATCAATTCCCACCGCCCACTATATATTTAGGTCATGCGATTTGGTATTTGTACATAACGTACACAAGCATGACACATGGCTTTGCTCAGCGCAAGGTCATTTTATATTAAAGATTTCATCAGTCAGAAATGATACGACTAGGCCGCCTTGGCAGAGTACTTCGGTCTGTGAGTACTTTTCATCATTGTTTTTATGGAATTAAGTCATTGCTTCAGATGTACCTGAACTTTAACCTAAAAGACATGTTGATCTGTTCATGATGCACAATAGGAGAACAATTGAAAATATGAATATAACTTCCAAATTCAATGCCAACACCCAACTACATAACTTGTCTTGATTTTTACCTTCTGAAGTCTCCTAAAATACTCTTCTAAAGAATAATCTTCAATCTTAATGATTCTAACTGCATTTTACCATTGAGTTATTAAAAAAGATTCAGTTTCTTTAATCATAAATCTGACAAAAATGATGCTTTCTAGTACTGGATGGATAGAAGAGGATGACATGACATTTCTTAAAAGATGACAGCATGAATTTAAATGCGTTTTGGAGAATTGTCTCATTCATGGAAATAAAGTAGGTTTGAGTGGGATTTTTACAGTAGACCATGACCGATGTTGCAAAACCTGGATATTTCAAGTGTGCATTGATGTGTGTTTGTGCATTTTGCTGCGGATTTCACTGTAAGCACGCACACACACACACACACACACACACACACACACACACACACACACACACACACACACACACACACACACACACACACACACACACACACACACAGCTCTGGTGCACATGTGTGGCTGGTGTGAGATAGTGATACCAGCCATGTGTATGCCAGCTTAACACATGGCCTGCCTCCCTCTCTGCATCAGAGGATTAACTATTACAACACTGACAGCTGTGTCACCTCTAAAGTTGTGAGAAAAAAAAGACCCAGGAAAGAAACTGCTCTGGCATACTTTGCGTCTGTGTGATGGCACGATGAAGAATGTCTCTATGTGATGCTTCTGTAGAAATGCATGTCTCTCGTGGCCAAAGCCCGGTTCCACCTCGTAGTCTCCGTTCAGACACTCCAGGGTGGTCCTTGTGATGTGCACCTTGCTGAAAGCACAAGCACAGCAGAGAACGAAGAGCAGTTAGTTATGAAAGTAAGACACTAAGGTCTCAAATCATTATTCCTCTCATTATTCTTATCAGCCTAACGGCCCTTCGGCTTGCTCAAGATTCTTCATAGCAATGAAATTTTCATCCTAACGACTCATTTAATCTGGTAACGAGTCCTAAAATCTTATTACTTCACTTGAAACAAGACCAAATTGGGCCAAAGAGGGGACCTCATTTCACCGCTTTTTAAATGCAAATCTGCATGTTACTGTACATGAGTTTGCTTTAATGAAGTGACATTAGTTTAATGCTAGTGACTGGCTTTATTTTTTAGCTGCGGTTCTTTTAGAACATTTCTGCCCCAGCGTCAATTCAGAATAATTTTATCACTATGACTTTTCAAGGCTGAATATGAGATAAGAATAACACTATTTAATCTTTCAACTAGCATTAGCAATTAGCATGAAGATCAAAGGCAACAATGAATTGAACGTTTACTCTCCATTGATGTGCAAAAGCTGTTATATAAAACATATTTTCGTACATGAACAGGATACGGTATTTAGGAATTATAAGGAAGAAGGCAAGCGTTGTTTATTTATTCTGCAACAACTCGAACAGTAACTTGTTGTGTAGATGTTACCGGTCATACTCAGGGATGCCGTTATATGTTTACAGTGCTTTGATACTCTGCTTTGCTGTTTCTGGGTTAGATCTGAATGACAAGCTTGAAGATGCTTCTCACATTACTCATACAGAAGACTGCAACTAACAAATACTCCTACTGCCAATTAGCCAGTTGATGACTATCTTCCCAAGGTTAGTTGTTTGATCTACAAAATGCCAGAAAATGGCGAGAAATGTCAATCTGTGTCTCCCAAACCCTAAGAGGACAAACATTTTATGCACATCCCAAAGATATTTTGTTTACTGTCATATAGAAGGAAATACAGCAGAAAATATTCTAATCTAAGCAACTGGAATCACATTTTGCCTTTTAATCTTTCAAAAATTGCTTAAATTGCTTAATTAACTATTAAAGTAGCTGGTGATTAATGTAGTAGTTGACAAGTAATTGATTATTCTTTGCATCTCCACTCCTTTGACAGTCCTGTATCACTTTTTGTATTAATGGAGGAAAATACAAAAACTTCAAGGCAGTGCTAGACAGATAAATCATCCACATCAGTATTACTAACCAATAATATAGTTAGAAGCCCGGGTCTCCGTATTCACAGTGACATTTTGTGTGTGTATATGTGTGTATGTGTGTGTGTGTGTGTGTGTGTGGGGGGGGGGGGGGGGGGGGGGTTTGCTAATTATTTGCAAATAATATTTTAACCGCTTCTAAGTTAGATTTTTTTTTTAATAATTTGAACATTGCTAACACTCATTGGTCGAAACCGAAGTCACATGTTCAAAACTCTTAACTCAGTCTGCAAAACAGAAGTCCATGTGGACTGAACTGTGAATCATTTTCCATTGCTTTCACACAAAATGCATTCAGTGACCAGTCGCCAAAATTCATGAACTCTTTTCTCAGTTTCAAGTTCATCACCTGCAAAACACTAGACTTTTACAGCACATTTTTCAAATGCTAACACACTGTTTTCAAAACAGTTAAAACCACAATCAAAACAGAATAATGGGGGAAAAAAACATGAGGAATTTCTGCTGCAGCTACATTGAAATCCGTTTAAAATCATTTCAAAAATACTGACAATAAAAATAAATTTTAAAAATTATGTAATTCCAAACACAGCTGAGTGTAGTTGTCAGCTAAAAACCGATTCAGGTGATCTGTGTTTGGCCTCATCAGAAACCATATAGAAGGAGACACTCAAAAAGGTTCTACCCACAGTGCATCGCAAGAGAAGACGTGTCGTGGATGGAAACCACTGTTCCCTGTAAGCTGTGCGCGTGCGCAATTGCGCACTCCTGACACAGTCTCACTGCACAGAAAATCTGCGCTGCACACAAAAAAATCCAACCTAAATTGAAAATAAAATAAATTTATAACAATTCATTCTGTGCTATTTTTCAACGTGAGTCAGTGAGTGACCCGTGACTGGCTGCTCCAGCCAATGATGTGATTCACATACGTATTTACGTAGCTAATCAACGTCATTTACAGACGTCCTTATGTGCAGCCACCTTAGCCGGCTGCTACAGCGCGCTAGCGTATCTAGTCTTCTATATATCTATGCTTCTCTGTGTGCCCGGTCTTATGGTCCTGTCACGGGTTTCCTGGTTACAGACGCTGCTGCGCACTGCTCTGCGTGTTTAAAAATGTGTACACCTGTAACTCCACCACGTCCAAAGAAGCAAAAACGTTTGAGTGGGAAGACTTGAACCCCTGACAATGGGTACAAGAAAAACTGTGTTTTCTGTTGCTCATGGACTGGCTGAAGTAAGGCAGCATCAGGAGACAAACATGTAAGAAACATGAGAATAGAGAGGACCCAACCAGCAGGTCACAGTTTATCATCCCCAATCATCTCCTGAAGTCCATATGGTAAGGGACATCATGATGAGATAAGCTGGATTTCCTACATTATATGTTTGTGAATTTACCAGATTATGCTTATAAACATGCTGATGTGGCCGTAGACTCTACAGTATTTTAGTGACTCAATAAATTCCTAAGTTTTATTTAAATGCCTTTTAGTTTTCAATAAACATTTATTTAATAGCCTATATGTGATCAATAAATGGCCTTTGCCTATCTAAAGAAAAACTCACTCAGAACTTTGATATGTTAACAGTACTAAATAAATAAATAAATAAATACGTGCATACACACATAAATGAGTTAATACATTGACTGTCTTAAGATAAGCTTTAGATATAGATGAAAAAATATCTGTAGATAATTTCTTTGTATAGTATTCTGCATTCAGTTGTTTATGTTTTTGCAGAATCCAGTATTGCACACTGGTTGGTCATTACATTTTATTTTATTAGTATGGTTTCACTGTTTAAAAATGGTACCACTTCTTTTCAGACAGAACCTGTGATCATAAAAGAATGCAAAATTCTTAGTTCCGTGTTAATAAAGCACTTAAAGCTTTAAGTATGGCTAAATGCTTTATTCAGAATTAAATACGCCATTCCTTGGGTGGTAGTGGCCCCAAGTTCAGTAAAGTTGGAAAGATATTCACAGATTCAGAGTTCCAGCATCTATAACTCATTAGATATAGGTTGTCAAAAACATAAACGATGCCTCTTTCCCATCGCTGTAAGGCACACAATGTGCTAAAAGCCCAGTTTTATGCTGTCTGTCAAGCTGCAGAAATAACACGTGTGTCTATGGAGTGAACAGGGACCGTCTGCAACAGCAAAGAGAGACAAAAATATTCAATAACTTCACTCTTATACCTTGTAGTGTCACCAAAATCACTACAGCCTTCAACTGGCTCCTGCTGACAAAGTGTTTTAACAGAAGTGTAAATGCTGTAATTTGGTTCTTTTAACAAACCATGTAACTTGGATGGATGCGATGCTGGCGTGACCACAGTGCACACATCTGATGTTGCTCACAGTGGTCCAAGGGTCTGCTCAGTGAGTTTGTGTGTTTGCTCAGACTCATGAAAAATTAGAGGGAACATTGGCGGTAATTATGTCAACTGTCTTCATTATTACAAGATAATGATAATAATTAGAAAAACAAGCTCATATTCAAACTCACTATCTTGTAATTATGAGACTTTTTAGACACAGATCTGATAATTATGATTCTAAATTTGAGATCCTGTAACTAAGATCCTATAATGTAATGTGATATGGAAAACATTTCCAGGTTTGTTTTTTAGAATTTTAATAGTTTCTTAAAATATTTCTATGAATTGTAAGAGAGAAAATGGCCTTCTCACTTATAAAATATGACAAATCTATAAAAATGCACATGGTGTGAATAGGATAAAAAAAAATCCATTAAAGCATCTTTGAACATTATGATTGGATTCATACTGTACATCATGAGGCTGCCTTCTATCTCTGTTGCTGGGAAACTGTGTGTGTGTGTGTGTGTGTGTGTGTGTGTGTGTGTGTGTGTGTGTGTGTGTGTGTGTGTGTGTGTGTGTGTGTGTGTGTGTGTGTGTGTGTGTGTGTGT
This sequence comes from Acanthochromis polyacanthus, assembly GCF_021347895.1. Classification (NCBI taxonomy): domain Eukaryota; kingdom Metazoa; phylum Chordata; class Actinopteri; family Pomacentridae; genus Acanthochromis; species Acanthochromis polyacanthus. The sequence goes on from NW_026131346.1 coordinate 14,620, forward strand.
GTGTGTCTCAGTCCAGTTGCATTGGGTGTAACAGTCAGTACTGACCCAGGCAGCCCTCCGGCCTCCATCACATTTGCCAGTGTGACATCGTTTGACCAGACGTCATACTGCCATTTCCTGAGGCCAAGCACGCCACACAGCACCCGTCCTGTGTGCAGACCCACACGCATGTTCAGATCCACCTCTGTCGCCTCCACCACCGACCTGCAGGGAGGAGGCATGTTAATCTCCATCTGCTTAAACAAAAACAACGTTTTAACATTTAGGGGATTTTGCAGCATTTTTTTTTTGCTGTGTTTTTTGCTGATAGCGTGGCTGCATAAATGGTTGTGGAGATTTGTTGACCAGTCATGCACTTTGATCCGCATTTGGTTGGATTGCTATTGAGCTTAGTTCAAATATTCCTGGTTATCAGAGGATGAGTTCTACTGAATTTTGTGACTGCTCAGCTATTCCTAAGATGCACATGAGGCTGACGTGTATAGTGTTGTGTGAAATGTCAAAGCTATTAAATTAAATTTTGTGATGTTAGATACAGATATTCATGTTCCCATTAGAATTAATTATTATCACTGTGTTGAAACTTTTTTTAGCAAAATTAAATTTTTCCCGATACACTGGTGCATCAAAGGACATTGGTATAATCAGCTGGACTTTATGTTTGATGCGCATTATCAAATGATGGCTTCTTGTTTAACTATTTTCTGTAGCAGCCAATTTAGGTTCATAACCATTCCAAACTTTCCTTAATAACATCAAAGAATGCTTAACACTTTTTATGTAAACATTATAAGAATACACATATGCTATTGAAAGTGTAAACTTAAATGAATGATTCTAAAATATAGAACACAAATGAATAATACTCGGAAAAAAGTAATATTAAATATTTGATTGTTTTGTGAAATATTTTATTGGCAAATATTCAGGGAGAAAATGTTTTTTTGTTGCTATGGTTACAAATATTATTTTTAACTGCCCTGCAAACAAGCATGATTCAATGCTCATAGTAAACATTGTGATTGCAGGATATTCTTGCAAGATATTTAAAAGCACATGTACACATATGTAGCTTTCAACGTTGTCAGTGATTGTGAGATCTGATACAATCTTTAGTTTGGGTCAGTGAGCAGCTTGTTTCATACATCAGACGAAGATGCAGAAAGGTGAGAAACCAGTTTTTAACAACGTGAAATTTAAGCAGTTTCCACAATCTTGTCATTTCTCAGAAATGATTGACCTGACTTGAGTTAAATGATGTGAATATGTATGCTGATGGGTTTTCAGTATTTATTTGGATGCTAAAATGGATCTAAAACATTTTAGTGATGATTTTTTTTGCAACCAAGGTACGGACATGCCTTCTTAATATAATTTCTGGTTTAGGTGGCTCCTTGTGAATGTCTGAACAAGCTTTCAGCTTTTTCAAAACAAATGAAAGTCTTTGTTCCAACAGAGCAGACTGCTCTGCAATGCATTCTTACAATAAAAATTCCTCCCATGTACTTTGAGGGTGTGCATGTATGGATGCACATTTTTGTAGGCCACTTTCCTGTTACTGTGTTGTGGTGCAATGGAGATAAATCAGGACATTTTCCCAAATCACACCACAAAGCTAGCAGGAGGTCAGCCACTTCAGACTGCAGACAGAGTCACGGATGGAGCCAAGGAAGGAAATAGAGAGCAGCAGAGTTAGAACAAAGTGTGTGTTTGTGTGTGTGTTTACAGGGTGGCAGACAAGAAAACACACACACACACACACTTGGTGAGGGATGACTGTGTATGGCAGCACCTGTCCTCTGAGATAAAGGACTCATGTGACGGCATCCATCCACTCAGACAGAGCAGCACGGAAAGAACATGACAGGCAAGTGCTCACACAAGAAAATGAGGTAAAGGTGCTCAGTGTATGTGTGTCAGCACGGTTGTAGGGGAGGCAAGGGCCATGTGTATGTGTCGCCAAGTGTTTTTAAGCTGCCAAATTTGTCTGGTATTTCATTACTCTCAGTTTGCAAGATCTGTCTTCAGTCAGTATTAAGACATACATGGACATTTCTGTTGAGTTCAGACAAAACAGTTATCTAGTCTTGTATCATGTTGTACTACTACATTAATATTGAGCAATATAAGATATTTGTGAGTCCTCCTCCGTGATGCTGTGCAAATCAAATGACTAAGAAATGTTTAAAAATACTGTAAAAAATCTTTCTCATTTACTAATATCCAAATATGTTGGAGTGACAGAATATAGTTTATTTTTAATTTAATCTGCTTTAGTTACCTTTACAGCAGAAAAAAACAGGAATCCAAGCTTCCTCCATGTCCACCTGCTGTCTTGTTAAATTCAGCATAAGATATATTTCTACCTCAATAACCCCACTAGTGTTGTATCCGAAATGAAATTTTCATTCACTTATTTCCCTTTTCCACAAAGCTTGTTTAATGTGAAATCTCTGTAGGAAGTGTTGAGTTGTGGTGAACGTAACATAAAAGAGGTGCGATCAAATGGTCAGAAAGTGAGACCAACAGCAATGAGGGCTGATTCTCCTGAACTGTCACAAAGGCAAAATTTTAAATTGATATTCATTGTATGTAATGTGAAAAAATCATAGGGAGCCAAATCAGGTGAGTAGTCTGTGTGGAGAGCAACAACTGAGTTGCTGCGACCAAAAATCCCACGTTATCCTGTGCTGTGACCACGCAAACGGTGCAACTGAAGGATGCACATGCCATTGCAATGTTGTAAATCCAACTCCCCAGGACGGTAGTGTTGAACTCCAACCTCAATAGTCCAATTACAACCATGTCTCTCTTTGGTTTCTGGCTCAGACCTACACACCCACTTCTCAACACCAGTGATGATCCCTGACATTGAAGTTGGATCATCCTAGTTTAGGGGAAGTTTTTTTGTTCCTTCACACTGTCACTACATGCTTGTTCAAAGGGAATCCAAAGGAAGGTTTTGATTTACTGGGTGTTTCTGTTTAAAATTTGTATGGTTTCACTATACTATGTGAAGTGCTACGAGATGGCATATGTTGTAAAGTGGTACTATATAAATGTAATTACTTGAATTAAATCCCTGCTGTTGGCTGACATTATGTTTTCCTTTCTGCTCCAATTAGAACTCCACTGGGAGATCACACATGTGCAACTGCCAGTTGTCACAAAAACATGTGTAGCACAGGTCCTGATGTCACATGGTCTCTTGACTTATGACAGTTTACTGCTCACACATGTTGGATATACACTCTCCTTCAAATGTATGGGAACAGTGAGGCCATTTATTCATTTATTTATTTTTGCTATAGACTTACAACATTTTGGTTTGACATCAAACGATGAATATGAGACAAGAGATTAACATTTCAGCTTTTATTTCCAGATATTTACATCTGGATCTGATGCACAACTTAGAAGATATGATTATTTGTAACAGAGCACCAAATTTTAGATGAGCAAAAGTATTGGAACAGATGGACTTAAAATAGATTAAAGTCAATCAGACTTCATATTTAGTTGCAAATCCTTTGCTTGCAATAACTGCATCTAGCTTGTGACCCATTGATGTCATCAAACTTCCGCATTCTTCTTTTGTGATGCTTTTCCAGGTTTTCACTGCTGCTGCTTTGAGTTGTTGTTTGTTTTGGGGGTTACTCCCTTCAGTCTCGTCTTTAGCAGGTAAAATGCAGCTCTAAAGGGATTAAGTGGAAGTTTTAGATTGACTTGGCCAATCTAAAACTTCCACTTCTTGCCCCTGATGAACACCTTTCTTGTTTTAGCAGTGTCTTTTGGGTGACTATCTTGCTGCACAATGAAGGATCTCCCAATCCTCAGGCATATGGGTTCTGTCAAGTGTCTTGAGACAATTTGACTGTAATTGGCGCCGTAAATAAAATTGAATTGAATTGAATTTTTTCTAAATATTTTTGGGCCATTTTTGCAGCTTTTTTGACAGTCATAGTGAGAGGAAGACACTAAAGTGGGGAGAAGAATAAGGGAATGACCTGCAGCAGAGAGTCACAGGCAGGACTCAAACCCATGACCACTGCATGGGGTCTATAGCCCAAGTTTATGGGTCAGCTGTTCAATCTGTTGAGCTATCCGGGCACCATGGTGGCATCTTTCTTACAACTGGCAGACAAAATGTTTCTGTAGACTTCTGAGTTCATTTTGCTGCTTCCATCATGTGTTCCATCATCAATGAAGGTAAATGAGCATGTTCCAGAAGAAGTCATGCAAGCCCAAGCTATGAATTTACCTCCACTGAGTTTCACAGATAAACTTGTTTGTTTGGGATCATGAGTAGAGATCATCACTTTGGTAAAGGTTCCTCTTTGACTCATCAGTCCATCAGATTTTGTCCCAGAATTTTTGAGGCCCATCTCTGTACTTTTTTTGGCAAATTCCACCCTGTCCATCCTCTTCTTCTTGCAAATGAGTGGTCTGCATCTTCTGGTGTAGCCTCTGTACTTTTAACATAAAGTCTTCTGTGAACAGTAGACTGTGATATCTTCACTCCTGCCCTCTGGAGGTTGTTGCTGATGTAACAGTTGTTTCAGGTTCTTTCTTTACAGCTCTCACAATGTTTCAGTCATCCACTGCTGCTGTTTTCCTTGGTCTACCCATTCGATGTCTGTTAATTCGTACACCAGTGGTTTCTTTCTTCTTCAGGACGTTCAAAATAGTTGTACTAGCTCAGGGGTCGGCAACCTTTAACACTCAAAGAGCCATTTCGACCCGTTTCCCACAGAAAAAAAAAACAAAACACCTGGAGCCGCAAAATCCTTTTGGCATTTAAAGTGAAGACAACACTGCATATATCGCTTTTTTACCTCTATGCCCTTGTTAATCAGTTGTGATTAATTAATTACAAAGCCTCTAATTAGATAAATTCATTTTTAAATTGTGTCCTACCACTAATATTTATCTTACTTGGTGAATGTCATTTTTGCTCCTGGACCTCATACGTTACGTAATGTTAGATGGAAATCAATAATTTGCGAATGTGTATTTAACTTGTAAAATCTATTTATCTTAAGCTAATAACTTTTCTCCGGTAAGTTGCTGCCCCATTTTCCAAGACAACACTCCTCTGACTCTCTGACCTGCTGCCTGGATGCTGGACGTGACATCGAGCCGTGCTCTCGCGAGTAACGTCATATTAACCTGACATGTCAAAGAGTAGATACTGAGCAAGACAATTATCCGTAGTTTACCTTAGTACTCATGAGTACCCGACACAATGCAGGACTCTGCTGTGAAGGCGGAGATGTGTGACAGTGATGTATTTGTGACAATAAGAAAAGAAAGAAATTTGAAGGAGCGACGGCTAGGATTTAGGAATGGTGGCCCGCCGCTGCTGAATGAATGTAGAGCAAACACTGGATCCGAAGATCAACAGGACACCAAATGAATACCCGCAGGCCGGTGAGTGTCGGAGATTGACGGCTGGGATGCATATTTTGACAGACGAAAATTTAAAACGTTTTATTTTGATGTTACAAGATCACCATAATCTTCAATTTAGAATTAATTTTTAAAAATTAACAATCTAAAATAAAAGAAATTTTAATTAAATAGCCTGTTGATTATTTATTTTCCAAAGTTACAGGGAGCCACAACAGAGGGATGAAAGAGCCGCATGCGGCTCCGGAGCCACGGGTTGCGATCCCTGTACTAGCTATAGTCAATGTTTGTGCATTGGCTGTGATTGATTTTCATCTTCTCTCAGCTTCACAACTGCTTAATTTTCACCTCTGTCTGGTTTTCATGTGGTTACAACTCTATAGATTCAGTCTGCCACAGAAAAAACCCAAATCTGAAACTGAACATAGACACTGAGCAATATATTTGTTTGAATAATAAAAGGTAACAGAAACACACCTGTCAGTCACATGTTCCAATACTTTTGCTCCCATAAAAAATGGTGGGTTTCAACAAAAGATGTAACCTTCTAAGTTATGCATCAGATCCAGATATAAATACCATGGAAGTAAAGCTGAAATGTTGATCTCTTGTCTCATATTCATCATTTGATGTCAAATCCAAATATTTTCAATCTCGAGCAGCAAAAATAAAGGAATTGGCCTCTCTAGCTGGGTTCCATTACCCTTAGATATTCGCAAAATGTAAATAGCGCAATAAAAAATGGTAATGGAAACACCTTGAACTTCGAAAAAGGACTAAAATATCGTAAAAAGTTTTTATGCTCTCATGAGGTGGTTTTTCAGACATTTCGATATTGAAAAATATCGCAAAAGCGCAATGGAAACACTTTTTCCGCAATTATACGTCACCGGACATGACGTACCTAGTCACATGACCAGTTCTCTTGGAGTAAACATGGCACGGTACGTGTGGACAGAAGAGGAGACCGAGACTTTTCTTGGCATTATTC
>NW_026131347.1:0-20105 GCF_021347895.1 Acanthochromis polyacanthus
ATGTCCCTTGAACATCTACTGGACGAGTAGCCAAAGCTGCCAAACACTGAACATGAAATGATCAGTACTGCCTGGTTTCTCCCTGCAATAGATATCTTATTTTCAGGAAGTTATAATCTCTCCTTACCTGTAAAGACCCTACATCCTTGTCCCTGCTGCTGGCCTCTGATCCATCTCCTCCCTGACGCTGCTCTTTCTGTTATGGCAATAAAATTAAAAAAATGTGATAAGAAAAATTCTGAAATAGCATTAGGAAGTGTAAAAATTGCAGTAGAATTTAACCTCAAAATCACTTTAACCCATAGATACATATTTTTTTCACCTCTGCAGACCCTGCATGGTCAACATTACTGCTGGCCGCTGCCTCTGGTCCATCTCCTGCCTGACTCTGCTCTTTGTTATGGAAATAATCATTAAAAAATCTGAAAATCAAAATTCTGAGATAGAATTTGAAAGAGAAGCAGTAAAAATAGTGTAAATTTATACCATAGATAGCCTATTCTTTTTTCTCCTCCCCGACTCTTCTCTTTTGGGACCAAAAGACCGGCCGCTGGCATAAACACTCTATGCCATTGATTATAGCCACATCCACTAGAGGGGGCCACACCACAATAAGTGTGTGATTCGCATTTTGTCCCTGTCTTCATGGGCGTAACGGACGCGGGGTACGCGTGGGACATGTCCCCCGCACTTTCCACATCTGTCCCCTCTGTCCCCCTGCACTTTTTTTCAGCCATTACAACAGCTAAACCCGTTATTAGCATCCAGTAACGTGTTTTCCCAGCCGTCTTTGAATGCACCATGAGCGCATGCTAACGCAGGTGTTCCACAGGCAGACGTGCTGCTGTGCTGAGCAGTGCTGAACGTGCGTCTGGAGTAATGTTTAGCAAACCAACCAGAGCCAGCAAGAAGCAAAAAACTTTACACAGTTTTTTTTTCCAAACAAACCGTGTAAGTTGTGTGACCTTGTTGGATGCAAACAATGTTAGACTTTGTTAGCTAAATGATGACAAGGTAAAACGTGGCAATATATCAATTATGTTAAGTAGTTAACAATAATTCAAATGTGGTTGCCTCTGTTACATTACTGCTAATTAGTTTATCTTGGAAATAAACCCAGTCCTCTTTCATTTCTGGGCAGAAGATGTGCTCACAATTGCTCTCCATGTATTTAAGTCTTTTGGTCCTAAAACAGGAGAGTCAGGGAGGAGAGAAAAGAATAGGCTATCTATGGTATAAATTTACAACAGTTTTTTACTCCTTCTGCTTCTAATTCTATCTCAGAATTTTGATTTTCAGATTTTTTTAATGATTATTTCCATAACAAAGAACAGAGTCAGGCAGGAGATGGACCAGAGGCAGCGGCCAGCAGTAACGTTGACCAGCCCGGTCTCTGCGCTACACACACACGCCGTTGCCTGGACTCTTCCGCTCTCTCTCTGGATTACACTGTCTGTCCCCCTGCTCCCCGGACTCTGTCCCTCAGGTGGATTACCTGTCTGCTTCCTCCGTCTTTGTCACATCTCCACCATCGGCTCCCTCAACTCAGTCTCCTCCCAGTCCTCCGATTTCCCCGGACAGTCGTGAGTTTTACTGATTAGTTTTATTTATAGCGTTTGCCTCGGCCATCTGGTCCGCCTTTAATTTTGTTCAGCTTAGTTTCTCCCAATCTGTTTTCCCTGTGCCTCCTTTCTCCTCTTTCCACTCTTTAGTTTAGATTTATTCACGGCACTTGGCCGTTGCCCTTAGTTAGTTTTTCCTCATCCTGTTATTTTTCTCTGCCTATTCGTTGAGCACCTTTGTTTGATGTATATTCTTTCTTATTAAATCATTATCAATTCACATGCCGGTCTGCTGCCTGCTTCATGGGTTCTAAAATGCCCTATGACATCTGCTGATGTTTGGATCATTTTACACTGAACATCAGCTACCCAGCAGCCTTTGCAACAATGCTGGAGGTAAGAACTCCTCATCTACAACAACTAATGTCATCTGTCCTACAAATGTCACATCAATGGAGACACTGATGGTTGAAAATAGGTTTGCTAGACTTTTCTTATTACCAGAAACAGTGGAGAAACAAACCAACATAAATTCATTCCTGATATGTTGTGTCATGTGTGTTGTGGAGCTCTGTTATAATTGATCTCTATAGGTATTTTGCTTTATTTACAGGAGATATATTTAGCATTTTCTTTTTAGTCACATGTTTAATCTTATTCTATATGAACAGTATAATCTATGTACAATTTTTTTTCTCCTCTGATCATTTGACAGGTGATTCATAAATTGAAATTAATGTCATAACTGAGGAGTATTTTTGTGACTGGATGCTGAGTCTCTCTTGTAAATATTGTTGAGGAAAGGATGCAACAGATGATGCATACCAGAATGAGTTCAGCCACGAGGTCAGTCTTGTACAGTTTTAAAATAAACCCGCCATATTACAGTTTTTCTCAATTGCTAAAACACTAAACTCTGTTTTTCTGAACCAAATTCTCAGTTGCCTGAACCCACTTATTGAACCAGTCACTCTTTTGGTAAAACCATAAGCCCTTTCACCTGTTTAGACACATCTTATCAACACATTGTCATTGTGATGCACCTGTGTTGCAAAATGGTGAGCACTGGTGGCAAAAGTCAAACACAGTTAAAGCTCAGGCATCACTGGTTGAACACAACAACACAAATTGATCACACTTGTGGCTAATGATGTGAGGGAACATATAAGCCAAAGCACTGGTTTGTGAGGCACTACAATGGATAGAAATCTAAGAAGAGGAGCATGGATACGGCATGCCAGGGTTTTTCCCTGTTGCCTGGCCAGAGAAAATGTGTCCTGTGATGGAGATGAAGTCCTGTGGCCTGACCCAGTACAGAGAAATGATGCTGTGGCAGAGTACTTCTTTTCTTTGTACTTCATTTGTATATTTTTGTGCTTTATTTTTACGTACAAGTGCTACATGTAAATGCACAGGATTTCTGTTTTTTTTGCAAATTATTTTTCTATGTACAAGTGTTACTAATGCCCAGGTATTTTGTTTTGCAACATGCATTTAGCCTAAATAACCATTTATTTATACCGCTTCATGTCCTGAGCATTGTGTTTTCCTTTTTTCTATGTAGTGTTTAGTGACTGCTCAGTAGAGTATTTAATTTTGATTGACTTGAGCATGATTTGACAGCATAGTTCAGTTTTTGAGCACAGATTGAACTGTTTTGGGGTGAAAGTTTGGTTTTGCAAGAAGAGTCAGAGGTTTTTGTGAATGTAGCTTGAAAATTGGTTTTGTGTTCACAGTTTACGGAAAGGAGAGCAGCTTCCAGAAATGTGTCTTAGCAATTGAGAAAAACTGTAAGACATCCAGTTATACAAAATAGCATTAAAATATATTTACATCTTCAGTATGCAGATTAGACCTTTTTTGAACAGTAAAATTAAAACATCCAGACAGTTGTGATCCTGGGAGGTATTTGTTCACCGCAGACAGCCAAAGATACACAAACTTCAGTTGATTTTTGGGAAGTGAAACATCATCTCCAGGATGTTAACCAGAACCACTCATCATTAGCTGTAGCTTCACAGCAGAAATCACTCTCCTCTATGGACAAATGGTAGGTTTTCCAAATGTGGCATCAGCAGGTTTCCTCAGTTGGAAGCAGAGCAGTAAATGCAGGACAACACCAGTTTTCTTTCTCCATCCTCCAAATGTCGTCTTCCATGCTGCTTTAGTTTATTTGTGAACTCCTATTGCAAAAAATTAAAAATGATCCAGACTGTCCTAATAATTGTCCAGGGGAATTATTACAGGTGGAAATAAACTAGAATTATCCTTTAGGGACAGTGTCAACATCAAATCTGAAAATATTAAGACACATTTCAGCTTTATCATCTGCTCTGACTCTGTGGCCTCTGACTCAAACATCTTTGCCTTAAATGGTAGTAAAAAACTAAAATCAAGTATAAAAGAATTGCTCATGTAAATCTGTACAATATTGCAAAAAAAAAAAAAACACACACTGAACTGGAAAGTGAAATAATTTAACTTTCACCATGAAACGGAGGAACAGAAACTGCAAGAACATGAAAAAAGCAAATGATTAGAACTGCAATCAATCAATCAATCTTTATTTGTATAGCACTTTTCATCCGATGAAATCGCACCACAAAGTGCTTCACAACATTAAAAAACATTGAAATAACACTGCAGTGTGCTGTTGACCACAACTGGTTTCTCCTGGTGAGACACAAACTAACAGTCTGAACACATCCACCTGTTTTCCACTGATATTCAGCCTCAGTACATCATTAATATACTGATCTTCTTTACAAACATCCATCCAGAGCTGCATTTCTGCTGCAGCGTCACCAAACAGTCGACTCTTTAAACCTTAACTTGTGCTGCTCTAAAGGTGGTGAGTTTTGTTTAAAATAGTTTAAAGACTCAACATAAAATCACTACATGGCTGAAAACATAAAATGTGTTTAGAAAAATAAACCATTCCACTTGTGTTAGCAGTCCCAGATGAATAAATATAAAAATATAGCATATAGTTTTCATTTCATAGTAATTTTCCACAGAAAAATGTCAAATTCAGGACTGCATCTGTTCAGATTTACAACCTGTGCAGCTTCACAAACACTGGAACACATTATCATGAAGCCTTAAAGACTGGAATTAAGTTTAACAGTCAGTGTTCATTTCACCCACTGTTACTATCAGCAACAAGCAATTTGAGCTCAGTTACAACTAAAGATTTTACATGGTCAATGTCCTTTCAGATGAAAAAATGTCCAATAAGTGGAAAAGAGTTTATAAAACATAATTATATAAAATAACGATCAGAGGTTTAGAAAATCTTCCCCCTCATGGCAGCCATTAGTCCAACATGCTTCAGAAAAGGACCCATTATCTTCTGTTCCAGCAGTTTGTCCTCATTTAAAGTCCAGTTTCAGTCTGAAGTTGCTCCAACTGTGAGCAGAAGATCAATGGAGTCAGTGAGTCTTTAAATTTATTTTCCATCTGTTGCATTCCGGAGCGACTTTGTTTTCTGTACAGTCAGACAAAGATCCAGCAGGAAGCAGGAAACTGTTGTTTTACTTCAGTAAACTGCAAAGATGATGTGTCAGCATCCAGATGGATTAAAACTGGACTCTGAAGCACATTTACTCTGCAGGACACTGAGTCCTACTTATTGTCCTGCAGGTGGTTTTAGTCTGAGGAGAGAAAAACTTTCATTTAAAGCAGAAACTTCATTGACCTCATAAATATTTCAGTGAATAACAAACTGCTGCCCTACCTGATGATATTCTCATAGGAACTGCCTCTGGTGATTCTGTTCTATTTTCTAACGAAGGCTGAAAAAAATTAAGGACATAATTCAGTTTCATTGACAAACTAAGTGTTGTCAACAGTGAACACACAAGACAGAAATAAACTTACTTGACAGAGAATGGCTGAACTTGTGTTTTTTCTGCTATGAAACAAACAACAAAAAACATCTTAATAGTCTTCACTTAGCAGAAAATATTCTCATCCAGCAAAACCATGTTAACATTTTCATTGTTCTGTCATCCTCACCTTCTCTGAAAGACATTTTCTTCTTTCTGAAGTAAAACCAATAAACTAATCCAGCAGACATTAATAAAAAAAGTAAAACACAGGGGATGGTGACAGGTACTGCAACATTTGAACTTTTTCTCCACATTTAGCATCAGTAGAAGAAGTTCCTGGTTTTATCAGCTTAAGGTTTATGGATTCACATCTGTAAAGACAGAAGGACATTTTACAGGAAAATGTTCAGATACAACAGATTCTCTGCTGTTGTTAGAAGTCAGGAGTCTCCATGTGTGATTTAAAGCTTCACTTACTGAGTATGTGACTGACAAGATGTAAATGTTCCATCTGAAAATGTTCCATTGCTGCAGTCAGAGCACACAGTGTCTGTGAAGGCTGTTCCTGCACAAACACAAATCATAGATCTGTAGAAACCACTTCAGAATCACATTATGAAGGACTCAAAGTGTTACATGATGAATGATGAGCAGACAGAACAACAATCCAACAGATTTAATCAGTTAATCATTCTGCTGAGGAGAAGATCAGACTGGAATCAGCAGAAGAAAATATTAAAGGACAAATCAGCAAACATTCATTAATAAAGTCTAATTTTAGCTGCAAGAACCACAAAGAATCTTTGGTAAAACTGTGTTTTGTGGTGAATGTGAAGACATGGTTGAGGCTGGTTCAACACAAAAGAGAAAGAAAAGATCAAATGTGTAGATGATGTAGTTTTACCAGCTGTTGGTCAGATCAGATCATTATTTTATCTTCCCTTTTGTCTAATTCTGGTGCTTCTTTACTCAAATCACAACTAAATGAAACTATAATAAGGTCAGACTCCCTGAATTTATGCTGTTCTCATTTAAAACTTTACCAGAAATACCAACCTGTTTGGTTGATGGATTGTCCTGGATGACAGATTGTGTGTTTCTGTGCTGCTACACAGTTGTTCCCTCTTGGATCAATACAGTAGAATCCCTCCAGTGGTTCACAAACTGTATTTGATGTTGTTGTACATGATGTCTTTACCTTCAGACCCAAACCTGTCGGGAAAGATCGAAGATGCACAGAGAACTTGAGAAAATAGATCATTTGGATTTGATTTCAAGTAACTTTACATATCAACAAGTAGACATTTGATTTTTGGGAGTTTGGTCTATCATTACAGTAACTAACACAGCAGCTCATCATTGTTTCATAGAAATACTTAAAGAATCTGATCCTACAGTCTTTTCATGACTTTGTTTCTGCACAGAGTCTGTCATTTCGGTCAATCATGTGTAATAAACTCATCAAACTGCGTCTCTGTGATGACTTTGTTACATCAATATTCAGCAGCTGCCTCAGTTATTATAGAGCAATAACAGAGGAACAAGCCGTAACCAGCCAAGTTTCCACCAGAACATCTCTAAAAAAATCAACAAACCTTCATCACAGTTGGTGCAGTCAAAACACTTCTTCTGCCCAGTGGGTTTATCCACAAAGGTTCCTTTGAGGCAGGGCAGACATGATGTCATTCTGAACTCTGTACAATCAGTTTTAACTCGACTTCCTGGTGAAAACAAAACTAACAAGTTAGTTTAACACAGTCCTGCTTCCTTTTAACTAAACTCTCATACAGTTCATGTTGCCTGCTACACTGTTATCCCAAATAGATGAAACTACACTGTAAAAAAAATCTTAATTTTACAGAAAATAACTCTCTTAGAACAGCTATTAAATGACAATAATAAGCTCTAATTAACTTAAATGCAGTTCTTGCTATAAAGGTTAATGCTCATTCTATCAATTTAAGCTTTTCCTCATCATTTTAAGCTAAATTTTATTAGTTTTATAATTTTCTGTACTTTCATATTTAAACTCTGTTATTATATTTTGAAAATAAACAAACTTTGTTTTTATTATGTTGAATGCATTTATTGATATTATACATTCAATCTGAATAAACTGAAATAAAGTGTTTTAATTCAACAGCTTACTTTCTGTGTCTTTCAAAATAAGACAGTTTTGAGCCTCTGACACTTATTTAAAGAGGCTTAATGGTAATTTAGGTCAAAACTGTCAAATTAAAAGTTTGACTGCAGATTTTAATTACATTTCTTGAAAATGTTTGATTGTAATATTTGAAGGAAAATACTGTAAAATAAGTGTTTTTTTCCCAAAATATATAATATAAATGTCTACAAATGTATTGGTTTTACACTTAATTTAAATTAATATATTTTACTGTTTTGTTAACTGTCATTTGACTATTTTAATGTGTGTTTTTTACAATACAAAGTTCACAAAATAAATATTTAAAAAAAATAGTTTACTTTTATTTAATCTTTTTTTTTTATTTGTCAGATGCATGTTCTAGGACAGGACGTCATGTGATGACCAAAACATCCAGTTGGATCTTACCTGCAGGACACATTGGACAGCATTCATTCCCTATCTGATATGCTGCTGGATGACATGTTAGAGTGTGACCAGTGAAGACTTTCATCATGATGATCTGTAGAGATAAGAAAAGGTTTTTCTATGTCAGTGAAGCCTCAGGTGAAATTGAGACAGAGAAGAAGACCTGAGGTGAGGTGATGATGGTACAAGAAGTTACCTGTTATCAGACAGAAATGCCAACTTGTTACAATATTTTTCCATTTTTCTTCACTTTAACTGATTTACGCAGGAGAGAGAATTAATTTTAATTTTGGCCAAATTTTCCCTCGACAATACCTCGAGATCAACATATCCGCCTGACTTAAACGACATTTAAAGGATAAATCTAGTATTTTTTAACTTTGGCATCATTTCTCTGCTTTCTCAAGTGTAAAATGATTAGAGGAAAAAATGTTTGGGATTGGTCAAGTATTAAAAAAGAACATTTTTTCCGACAGCCGCCAAACAGCTGCAATGTAATCTCATGGGTTATTATGTTTGAGTCAAAGTTGAAATGCTTGTTTTTGCCATCGACAGGCTCAGATTGTGATTATAAGAACATTACAGATTTGGTTTCCTTTACAGTCAAATGTGTGTCTAATGTGTCACAGAAGAAGAGTTGATTCATCCAGAGTCCAGAAAGTGCATCATGATACCCCTAAAACATGAAAAATATCAACTAACTGTTTGTACCCTTTTAAAATTGGGACAATAAAATGACTTTGCAAAGCTTTCACAGACTACTTCCAGGGTGGGACACTGAAACTGTGGTTAGTTGTTCTACAAACACATGAAACTCTTCTGTCCATACAGAGACCATCATGTTTGCAGAGAGAATGACTGTAATGATGTCAGAAAGTTGTTCTGGTATCAGTGCACATGAAAGCATGGCAGGATAACGACAGAAACAATCACTCAGTGAGCCAGTAATGTTTAAAAATGTCCCAGACTGGATTGTAACTGTGTGGCTTTTATCTGTTCATTTATTTCCACCCCCATTTACACCCAAGAACATGATCCAATAGAGGACAAGTTAGGAAACACTGGTGTTATCCTTTATGTCAACACAGACACACAGCGAGGCCAACATAGTGGATTTACTGAGGGGAAATCAAATGATGTTTAGAATACATGTTGTCTTAGTCAGTTTGGTGGATTCAGCTGTCTGGACCCTGAAAACTCCTCCTTGGTTCAATCACAGCAGCTTGACATCATCATTAATCCACTAATAGAGCTGATTAAACAACAAGTATTGCTCTTCTAGCAGCACTAATTGGAGCTTTTTGTTTTATTGAGAAACTGCTGTTTATTGTCACGATTAGAGACAAAACAACTCAATCAAGTGGATGAACCCAAAAGTCAGAAAATAAATAAATGTTTCTTTTCCATTTTACGAGTTTTAAGTTTAATAATTGCTCTGTCTGGCACCAGCTCTACTCTGCTATTCAGCAAAGTTGTAAGTCGTGCATAAACCAGCAGCAAATGCACAGTGTAACAAGTCTACCAAACTATAGATACATGTTTGTTTAAAAAGGTATAAATCATGTGTACTAAAAGAAAGATTATACATATATATATACACACACACACGTGGACAAAATTGTTGGTACCCCTCAGTTAAAGAAGGAAAAACCCACAATTCTCACTGAAATCACTTGAAACTCACAAAAGTAACAATAAATAAAAATGTATTGAAAATTAAATAATCAAAATCAGCCATCACTTTTGAATTGTTGATTAACATAATTATTTTAAAAAAAACAAACTAATGAAATAGGGCTGGACAAAAATGATGGTACCCATAACTTAATATTTTGTTGCACAACCTTTTGAGGCAATCACTGCAATTAAACGATTTCTGTATTTGTCAATGAGCGTTCTGCAGCTGTCAACAGGTATTTTGGCCCACTCCTCATGAGCAAACAGCTCCAGCTGTCTCAGGTTTGATGGGTGTCTTCTCCAAATGGCATGTTTCAGCTCCTTCCACATATGTTCAATGGGATTCAGATCTGGGCTCATAGAAGGCCACTTTAGAATAGTCGAACGCTTTTCTCTCAGCCATTCTTGGGTGTTTTTGGCTGTGTGTTTTGGATCGTTGTCCTGTTGGAAGACCCATGACCTGCGACTGAGACCAAGCTTTCTGACATTAGGCAGCACATTTCTCTCCAGAATGCCTTGATAGTCTTCAGATTTCATCGTACCTTGCACACTTTCAAGACACCCTGTGCCAGATGCAGCAAAGCAGCCCCAAAACATTACTGAGCCTCCTCCATGTTTCACCGTAGGGACAGTGTTCTTTTCTTCGTATGCTTGGTTTTTGAGTCTATGAACATAGAGTTGATGTGCCTTACCAAAAAGCTCCAGTTTGGTCTCATCTGTCCAAAGGACATTCTCCCAGAAGCTTTGTGGCTTGTCAACATGCATTTTTGCAAATTCCAGTCTGGCTTTTTTATGAGTTTTTTCAGCAGTGGTGTCCTCCTTGGTCGTCTCCCATGAAGTCCACTTTGGCTCAAACAACGACGAATGGTGCGATCTGACACTGATGTACCTTGGCCTTGGAGTTCACCTTTAATTTCTTTGGAGGTTGCTCTGGGCTCTTTGGATACAATTCCAACGATCCGTCTCTTCAATTTGTCGTCAATTTTCCTCTTGCGGCCACGTCCAGGGAGGTTGGCTACTGTCCCGTGGGTCTTGAACTTCTGAATAATATGAGCCACTGTTGTCACAGGAACTTCAAGCTGTTTAGAGATGGTCTTATAGCCTTTACCTTTAAGATGTTTGTCTATAATTTTTTTCGGATGTCCTGGGACAATTCTCTCCTTCGCTTTCTGTTGTCCATGTTCAGTGTGGTACACACCTTTTCACCAAACAGCAGGGTGACTACTTGTCTCCCTTTAAATAGGCAGACTGACTGATTATGAGTTTGGAAACACCTGTGATGTCAATTAAATGACACACCTGAGTTAATCATGTCACTCTGGTCAAATAGTTTTCAATCTTTTATAGAGGTACCATCATTTTTGTCCAGGCCTGTTTCATTAGTTTGTTTTTTTAAATAATTATGTTAATCAACAATTCAAAAGTAATGGCTGTTTTGATTATTTAATTTTCAATAAATTTTTATTTATTGTTACTTTTGTGAGTTTCAAGTGATTTCAGTGAGAATTGTGGGTTTTTCCTTCTTTAACTGAGGGGTACCAACAATTTTGTCCACGTGTGTGTGTGTGTGTGTGTGTGTGTGTGTGTGTGTGTGTGTGTGTGTGTGTGTGTGTGTGTGTGTGTGTGTGTGTGTGTGTGTATATATATAGGACATTGCAGAGTTTGTTCAAGCTGACACTTCCCCAGTGTGGTTTTTGAGGTGTTGCAACGATACTGAGCCCTCTAGAATATAGAACAAACATAAACTGCCTGAAGTATCGAAATAGCACCTGTAGGTGAGAAATAGAGTCTCTCCAACACATCTGTACTGCTGTCGTCCTGTTAAACCCATAAAGACGTGTGATGATGATCTCTAACTACAGCTGAATTATGCAGGTATTGAACATGCAACAACTGCTCACACATAAGTTATACTTCATAGGAGGAGTTACAGAATGAAACTGGATAAATCAATATGTACATTTGTTTGCAATAATACTGTTGAGATTCATGAACTATTTCTGGAATGTTTATAGGAGTTTACTCTAAAGTATATAGCATGAACCAAAACCACATTCAGACCACATTTAATGACTTATAGAAACACCAGCAACAAGTCACACACAGTCTGATTCATTCAGTCATATGAACGTTGTTAAGATCACATTTGTGTGACAGTTGTCAGCGTGGCTCTGTTAGGGTGGAGTGATCCCAAAGTTCACAATATACTGAACTTATCTGAACCTCAAAGGTCAAACAGGTTAAAGTCAGACGTCCTCCTACTTTACTGCACTGCCAGAGATATTTCTGGACCTCAGTCTAACATCACCTTCACCAAACTGTCTCCTCCCACCTCACATGATGAACACAGCAGCAGCTTCAGTTCCTGATTTTATTCATGTATGTGGAAAATCAGAAAGAAAAAGTCAGAAAATGAAGTAAGAGTACAGAAACATTGGAGATCAGATGAAACCTGATGAATAAATGACTGATTGTCAAATACAAAGTTGTTTTACCAAAAATGTTGCAGGTGTCAAAAGTTTTCTTCTCCAAATCATTTTTTCAGGAGGAAAGTTGTAGTTTTTCTTGATCTGAAGATACCACCTCAGTGAGAATTGGGATTTGTTGAGTTGTAGCTGCAGGAAAACATCTGGAAGCAGAAAGAAACCAGATCAAAATTGTTCTAACCAGCAGTGAAACCTGTTTACTGTGGATAACAGAATCATTGTTAACCTGCTTAGTATCAGATTTGTGCAGGAAAAGAGTTTAAAGTGTCAACATGCAGCTGCAGAGCTGTTTAGAAGCAGCTTAATGTTTACTTCTCTTTAGTCAGAAATAACAGAGTTCATTAAACCATGATGAGCTGCTCAAAGTTCACTTTATTTTAACTTCTTCTGTTTGTTTCCTTTCAAAATTCCTTTTCTAACACTGATAGATGTTCAGATGAGCCTGATTCAGGAATAAATCTGAATGTTTCTGGTCACAGAGCAGCGTGTGATTATTAGACTGATCTCTGGACACAAACTGTTTTTATCAGCTCAGACTTCTGATCTTATGATGGCAGGTTTTACAACTCTGAAGGATCAGAGGTCACAAGAGAAGTTAATCTGATTACAGTTTAACAGAATGTGAACTTCTTTCCAGTCTTCCTCCTCAACTGAACAAACCAGTTTTCTACCATTAACAGTCTTTCTATTGCTTATAAAACTCTGAAACAACTGGTGCCAGTGTTCAAGGTTACCAGTGTGATACATTCACTGAATCCCTGCTGTCACTAGAATAATCTCAGGATTGTTCTGCTTCATTTCTGTGACACAAGAGGTATTGGAAACAGTCCTGGACTCTCTTTAGACCTCAGTCTGTTCATCTGATGGAGACACAGAAACTGATCATATTTATAAATTCTCTCTGATGTCTCTGATCTATAAAGTTGTTCAGTTTTCATGTTACAGGCCTCAGCCAAGTTATGCGTCGACACAAGACGTGTCCTGGGAGACAGGAGACAACAGGTGTGATTACTCAGCAGGCCGCAGCCTCCAGGTCTGCAGACACATGGTATTGCTGCTGTAACCATAGACTGGAAAAGCTATGGAAGAAAGATACATAAAATATTTATGCAATTGTGACAATATATTTATAGGCGTAACAAGCACAAGAGGTATTGGATCAGTTTTCACTCACAGTTTTGCAGCTGTTTCTCACTGATTCTTAAGTTTTTTAGGTTCTATACTAATCTGACACTTAAGGGGTTAATCAGACCAGGATAGTGTGTATTTAATAATACAACAGATATCTCAACTGGAACCAAACAGTTGGAGTCTCAGATCAGGGTGGGGTTTCTTTGTCTACCGTCATTCACTGTTTATTTCTATTTAAAGATTATTTTCTTGGTTCTTTGCGGCATTAAAATCAGCTCCACTCTGCAGGTTACAGAGTAAAACAGTCAGATGCTGCTGTTTTCTCTAGTTATTCTAAAGAAACACGTTAACAGCTGCTGTGAATCAGGAAATTAGCTCTGAAGTCTGAACACGTAAAGTAAATAAAACGACATTCTGCTGCAGTTTTCTGCACAAACGGAAACACCGAGAAGTTCTACCAACATTATAACAACATACGGAATATACAATATACTGATTATAGATACTTTAACAAATAACATTGTAGTTTCAGACAGAAATTCAGGACTCTTACCGTCGATGAGACAAAACATTTCCGTCACGGCGCTGTGAGTAGTTTAAGGACCATCGGAAATATGATATCCATTCATTATCTACACCGCTTAATCCTCATTAGGGTCGTGGGGGACTGGAGTATATCGTAAACATTATATTCGATTTAAAATAATAAAAATATGATGACAGCTAGTGATGGTCCTCTGATACCCGAGGCTTCAACACATGCGCGGTAGCTCATGAAGCAATCGTATCGAGCCACTGTGCCGACGCTTGATTTGGTCATGTGACTCGTGACGTTTGAATCACGTCAGTGACGTTTGAAGCACTCAACTGCTTCGAATCACCTGATTGGTTCGGTTTGTTTTGTGAATCACTCGGCGGGATTGAGTGTGTTCCGGGATAGGAGATCCCAGAGTGTCGTTTATTTGACTGACTTTCCGCAGAGTAGGTTGGTTTTGTTGCTGCCGTTCGTTGCTTTGACAGTTAGTAGTGTATAGCTTGCTAGCTAGCTAGCTAGATAGATCTGCAGCAGGAGCCAATCAGGAAAAGGTCCTGTGTATGGCATAATTTCCATTTGCTGCCTGATATCAAGGTAACTGCGACTGTTAAAAAAACGAAAAGAGTGGAAAGAAGATCTAAAGATGGCCATAACATCAGAGGACTGGGAACTGATTTGCACCAAAGCCCACACTCAATCAATCAATACCTGATTTAAATTGCTATAATACAAATGGTTGTTGAGAACATATACTACACCACTTAAATTAAATTAACAGCAACATCCCAGATTTATGTGTTAAATGTAATGAGGCAAACGGAACTTTATACCATTGTATGTGGGATTGCCCAAAGGTTAAAAAAATTCTGGGGGAAGACTTAAACAATAGAGAATATTATTTCTAAAAATATTACAATGAACCCTGCTCACTTTATTTTGGGACTTTATCCAAGGTGACATAAGTACACCAAGAGTGAGCGTATAATAATAGATTCAAGCCTCCTGCATTCAAAAACATTACATTACAACATTTTTTGGGAAAAAACTTGCATACCAAGATTAGTAGACTGGGTGAGGCAGATGTTAACCTTTCCTCTAGAAAGAGTGACACATATACGAAAAGGGAGACAGGATTTGTTTGAGAAAGCGTGGGGAACCTTTATTGCTTTTTTGAAATCCATGAATTTAACAGATGAAAGTGATGAGGTGGAATGAACAGTTGTGATGTAAACCTCGTGGAACTGCCAGAATGAGAGGAATGACAGGATTACCTGCTGTTCTGTATAAACTACTGTATTTATGTATTTGCATGTATGAGAACATGTTTATTTCATTTTTTCCCCCATCTTTTTCTCTTCATTTCCTTATTTTATGAGGATCTGTTTAACGTGCAAGTACCACATTATGGTTAAAAATATTTGCATAACTGAGTAAGTCTTGTAAGGTATACTGCAATGCATATATGTACCTGCATACAAAAACTGTTAATACATTGTTAAAAAAATCATATCCAGTTACACAAGCACACCCTCTTTACCAATTAACCCAAGACATACTTTGCCAAAATCCATAATATAATCTGTATTTGCACCAGCCTCATGTGAAAATTGCATCAGTCTGTACTTATAGAGCACATCTCATGAATGTAGCAGCACCGCTTAAATGTTTCATAACACAGAATATCAGTGAAGAGTATATAGGGTTACAGACAGACATGGCAGATAAGAAACAGGCTCTTCAGTAGTTATTGTCATTATTATTGCTGGTAATATTATTATTATTGTAGCCACTAGAACAGATACAATCATCTAATGTAGTGAAACAGGAACGTGCATGGCGAATCAAATCCAAAACAATCCATGAACCAATCAGAAACATGAATCAATTGCACTTCATTTTATTGACCACTAGATGTCCTACTCGAGCACTGAGTGTCAGTGAAGCCTCGAGTAATGAAGCAGGTATTGGATAAAGTGTTGAAGCTTCATCAAAGCCTCGATCTCCCATCACTAATGACAGCAACACGACACGTTCAGACAGGACAAAGTGCTGAACTGAAGTGTGGAAATCCCCAAATCCCTCCACAGCTCCTCCCACAAGTCTTTACCGACCATACAGAACTGAGGTTTCCTGTGCTTTTTAGGACCTATTCGTCTCAGAAGCATTCATCAGTAGCCCTACAGGTATGATAAAATCCACTTGCACCGTTTGAGGTCTGAAAGGAATATAAATGCAATATTGTTCAATATTGTCCTGAGACGGCAGTGATTGGTGTAAAATGTGTCGCTCGTTGTGTGTCGTAGTTCTTGAAGACTGCGAATGTTTACAGGAACATCACGAAGTGTGTATAGCCGACACAAGCAATGCTATCACGGTAATGTGTGCTGAAAATGTAGTGGTGGAGGTCACTAGAGGGGTGCTGCAGGAAGAGTAGAGAGTCAATTATTAGTTCAGATCTGGGGAGAAGCCCCTGACTGCAGCCCGCAGATCGGGGCGTGGCTCAACGTGGGCGGAGTTAAACGTTGACTTTCGTTCAGTTTAATTTTTTTAGAAAAAAAGCAGATAACAAACATGACAAAACAACTAAAGTCATTTTAATTTGCAACTTTCTGGCTGTAAGAAACACTAAAAGATATCAAGAGGAAAAATTGTGGTAGTAAGTAACAATCACTTTTTTAGACCAAGAGTGACTGGAAGTTGTTGCTGCAGCACACCAGTTTGCTGATTTCCAACCAAACCAGCTTGTTGCTCATGCAGACTGTGGATTTGGTTGTTGCTGCTGGGCCAAATAAACTTGGTTTTGATGCTGCTGCTGCAATTTTTCTCATCCCACGTCAGTTTGATGATCATTTGCAGAACCAATCTGGGATATCTCCAACAATTCGTGATGATTGACCCTCTTTGAAAAGTCTGATAATCCTCCCCTTTGTTTCAACTGACATCTCTCATGTTGGAGTCATGATTAATGTCAAGCCACTTGGTGCAACATCTCTCCAAGGTGTGATCACTCCTTTTAAACTGCAGACTAACGAGCACATTTAATCTGATATGGGAGCTAGTTTTGGGAATGAGAATTTATGTGGTGATTCCATCATTTTTTTCCTCAGAATTGATTCCATAATTTTATCCCTGTGCTTGGTCTAAAAAAGTAATTGTTACTGGCTACTACAACTTTTCCTCTTGATATCTTTTAGTGTTTCTTACAGCCAGAAAGTTGCAAAATAAAATGACTTTAGTTTTTTGTCATGTTTGTGATCTGCTTTTTTACTACAAATTAAAACAACTGAACGAGCGTCCTCCCAGACTGGTGATTCCATCATTTTTGCCAGGAGTTGTAATACTATAGCCGACACAACTTTTTACTTGGGTTCAACTTTCACCTAACTCAAACCCTGTCTAACTCGGGCTAGCTGGACTGAAACAGTGAAGTGAAATTTGTGATATATAGCATACATAGACACATTTGGATTTTTTGTACACTGAATTATATCAGCTACATTAAGGAGATCAGCGACAGCAGCAATGTCTGTGCCACTGATACCTGACCATGCATGGTTATTCCTGGCTGATAACACAGATTTCTTAAACTTTGCACTAACGACTTTCTTAAAGTGTCACTAATCCACTCAAGGATATAAGACTGAACTGACAGTCAATGCTACATGTCTTTCCTCAAATCAAAGAGGGCTCTTAGCTTGGCCTTAATTCTACATAACTGAAACAAAAACATAATCTCTGATCTCTGTATAGAGACTTTCTGTATATGATTATGCCAGACATAATATATCAGAGTCTGTACAACTCACAAACCATGTACATTTGTAGGGGTCAGATGTAATGAATTAAGCTTCAGCACCGTTGAACACAACTTTATTCTTTTCTGTCAAAAGCACAAAACACCTTCATGTTTCTCCTGTCAATGATTTCTTGACAGAATGTCTCATAGTCTTCCTGCAGACTAAAAAGAAAAAGGAACGGTTCTCTGAGATCAGCGGTCTCCTCTTCTTCCTGGCCATCACAGACACACAGGAGTTCCACTGCCCTCACGCGTTGCTCCTTGGCCATGGTAACAACTTGGGGAAGGGAAATTTTTCCCTTGAAAGTTCTGGTCCCACACTACCGGGCTGCCGCCATTGCATCCCTGACAAAGGATTCTCCTAAACAAAAATAAAGAAAACAGTTATTTAAGTAAAGGCTCGGAGATTGCAGAAAACACTGAAATGAGACTACCCATCTCAGGCAATATACCCCGTTTCCTGTTCCCAGTCCTGTTCTCAGCCTCATCTAGAAAGGAAACAGATTGTGGTGTATACAGGCACAGTGAAAACGCAAGATTTAAGTGGTTGATTTTAAGTACACAGAGAAATAATGACTGCTCTGTGACATGGAACCTCAACAACCTTGATGGATATGTGTGAGACAATGCTGGCTGGAACAATACCTGATGCTTCAGTGGCAGATTCTGAAAGCCTAAACATTTTCAGGGGGACTTCAGCCACATCCTGAAATAAGTGGCGGGGATCAGTCTTTGAGCAATAGTTTCACTCTATACCAATTTATCACATGACCTCTCACCTGTAGTTTTTTTCTGCTCTCGTTGCATTTTCTTTGCTGCAATGTCTCTTCTTCAGATCTTGGTGATTTAATGACAACAAACATTCACAATGAAACATTCATGCAGGTCAGATGACAGTGAATACAGTAAAACGTGATTTAAAAGAATCTGGTTTAAAAGTGTGATACTGAGGGCGCTTACAGCATGGGGAAGTTCTGCAGGAGAACAAGACACCACCATCTTCTAATCTGCAGCATGTTTTCCTGTGAAGAAGAAATGCAGAAGATTAAAATATGTTTCCAAAATAATACCTTCATCGCTACAGTCAAGCATAACGTGTCACAATTTGCACAAAACCTCACTGAAATCACAACTGGCCCCCATTACAATGTACAGAGATACTGGTTAATATAATATCATGCACATTCTGTCAGGATACAGTTTTTCCAATACAAAGAGTGTGTTTTAAATGCAGAAAAAACATTTTATAGATGTCATCGATATAACATACTGAGTAGTTCTTACCATCAAAACAAACACGCCACAGTTGGTGGAGCATCTTTGCAGTGTTTTAATAAAAGAATGGCAAGGAAATAGCAAATGTTAGCAATGCAATGTAGTAATGTCTCACCTGAACATCATTCACACCAAGCTGCCTCCAAGGGCCAGGAGATAGGCTGTGAGCAATGTGCCTGGTCAAAGAGTAAATAAAAGTACAATAAACCATTTTAAAGCAATACTTGGAACAAAGTTGGAAGAGGCTGGAACTTCAAATCAAACGTTTTTGTAATGGGCTTAAACAAACAAAACATATGGTTCTGTTTCCATCTGCGTAGAATAATGTAAAAATAAATAAGAATAATGTAACAATTACTTCTATCCCTCACAAACACTCACTTTTGTTGTTTGTTTGGAACATCTTAATGCATTCAAATAAAAACAGAAGCATTTATTAAACAAACAAAGGACAAGTGGTTTAAAACAGAACTACCACTGTCCAGGAAGGATCTTGGAAGGTGTCCTAAAAACCTGACTAGATGGACTCTACTCTCATCTCTCCAGCCGCTGCCACAGAGGGGATCTAGAAAGAAAATCTCCCTAGCCTGTGGCCTCAGTATCTGTTAAATGTGTTCAAATATAACCACACACATGAAGTTATGGAATGTTTCAGAAATACTAACAAAGCTGCCATGCATTTAATATACCAAAAAATTTAAATCAGCAATGAGCAACTTTGTTGTGTGAGGTCATAATAGAGGAAGATATAAATGTATTTACAGAGTATCCAGTGTCCAGGTACAAATACTGGAAGCAGAACCCACTGGAGACTGGCTGCATTGTCCTGTAAAAAGATATCAATAACTGAATATGAAATGCTCAAACTCCACTACAAAAGCAAAACTTTTTAACAAATTACCAGCAGGTGATCCATGGGGTTTGTGGATGATGGTGGAAACCATGTGGCAATGACGCGGCTGTTTGCAGCAAACACGTGCTCTATTCTCTGTAACAGAGATAGATAATTGAACTATACTATCCAATCCATTTGAATTAATAGTTTTGTAAACCTTTCATTTTAGCTGAAACTCTTCTATCACACCTGACACTTTTCTCCAGCCGTTCCAGCCTGCCTGTACACACTTCTTCACCTCTTTTCCACACTCTCCATTGCTCTGGACTGTTGACCCTAAGTACTTAAAATCCTCCACCTTCTTGATCTCTTCTCCCTGTAACCTCACTCTTCCACTTGGGTCCCT
>NW_026131348.1:0-65060 GCF_021347895.1 Acanthochromis polyacanthus
TTTGAGCTGACTTGGTTTGAAGGAATTGCATGGACAGCATATTTGACCAAACTGTGCATTTCAGCTCAGGAACAGCATTTTGAGCACAGACAAATTATCAGGGCTGGATTAACGTGAACGTCATGTTGACACACAAATGACTTCTTCAGAATGACTTGAAATGTGATAAATATGAAGGCAAATGATGTTCAAGGTGTTCTGGTTTGACGGGATGCATTGACAGTGTATTTTACCAAACTGTGCATTTCAGCTAGGAACAGCATTTTTTAGTACAGACAAATTATCAGGGCTGTATTAACGTGAAGTTCATGTTGACACACAAATTACTTCTTCAGAATGACTTGAAATGCGATAAATATGAAGGCAAATGATGTTAAAGGTGTTCTGGTTTGAAGGAATTGCATATTTCAGCAATCTGTGCATTTAAGACCAGGACCAGCATTTGAAGCTGAGAAAAATCATCAGGGTTGCATTAACGTGAAGTTCATGTTGACACACAACGATTTTCTTCAGATTGACTTGAAATGTGATAAATATGAAGATGTTTAAGGTGTTCTGGTTTATAAAGGAATGCATGGAGAATACATTTGACCAAACTGAGAATTTCAGCTCAGGAACAGCATTTGAAGCTGAGAAAACTCATCAGGGCTGTATAAACATGAAGTTCATGTTGACACACAACTTTCTTCTTCAGAAAGATTCGAAATGCGATAAATATGAAGACAAATGATGTCAAAAGTGTTTTTGTTTGAAGAAATTGCATGGACAGCATATTTGACCAAACTGTGCATATGAGCTCAGGAACAGCATTTGAAGCTCAGAAAAGTCATCAGGGCTGCAATCACGTGAAGTACATGTTGACAAATATTTTTTTCTTCAGAATGACTTGAAATGCGAGAAATATGAAGTCAAATGATGTTCAAGGTGTTCTGGGTTGAAGGGATGCATTTACAGTGCATTTGACCAAACTGTGCTTTTCAGCTCAGGAACAGCATTTTAAGCACAGACAAATTATCAGGGCTGGATTAACGTGAACTTCATGTTGACACACAAATTACTTCTTCAGAATGACTTGAAATGTGATAAATATGAAGGCAAATGGTGTTTGAGCTGACTTGGTTTGAAGGAATTGCATGGACAGCATATTTGACCAAACTGTGCATTTCAGCTCAGGAACAGCATTTTGAGCACAGACAAATCATCAGGGCTGGATTAATGTGAACTTCATGTTGACACACAAATAACTTCTTCAGAATGACTTGAAATGTGATAAATATGAAGGCCAATGATGTTTAAGGTGTTCTGGATTGAAGGAATTGCACGGACAGCATATTTTACCAAACTGTGCATTTCAGCTCTGGAACAGCATTTGAAGCGTATGGAAATCATTAAGGCTGCACGATTCTATACTTTATGTTTTCAAACAAATTTCTTCTTCAAAATTGTTTGAGAAGTAAAACAAGTGATGTTTGAGTTGGTTTGGTTTGAAGTGATTCGATGGAAAGCATATTTGTAAAACTGTGCATTTCAGCTCATGAACAACATTTTAAGAGCAGATAAATCATGAGGTCTGTATTAACATGAACATAATGTTGACACACAAATGTCATCTTCAGAATGATTTGAGAAGTGATTAATTGAAGGCCAATGATGTTTAAGGTGTTCTATATTGAAGGAATGGCACGGACAGCATATTTGACCAAACTGTGCATTTCAGCTCTGGAACAGCATTTGAAGCGTATGGAAATCATTAAGGCTGCACCATTCTACACTTTATGTTTTCAAACAAATTTCTCCTTCAAAATTATTTGAGAAGTAAAACAAGTGATGTTTGAGTTGGTTTGGTTTGAAGTGATTCCATGGAAAGCATATTTGTCCAAACTGTGCATTTCAGCTCATGAACAGCATTTTAAGAGCAGATAAATCATGAGGTCTGTATTAACATGAACATAATGTTGACACACAAATGTCATCTTCAGAATGATTTGAGAAGTGATTAATATGATGTTTAATGATGTTTAACGTGCAACGGCTTAAAGGAATTGCATGCATAACATATTTGACCAAATTGTGCATTTCAGCTCCGGACCACCATTTTAATAGCAGAAAAATCATGACAGCTGTTTTGACATGAACATAATGTTGACACACAAATTTCTTCTCCAGAATGATTTGAGAAGTGATAAATATGAAGGCCAATGATGTTTAACGTGGTTGGGCGTGAATGAACGACATGGACAGCATATTTGACCAAACTGTGCATTTCAGCTTAGGAAAAGCATTTTCAGAGCAGAAAATTGATGACAGATGTATTAACATGAAAATAATGTTGACACAACAATTTCTTCTTCAGAATGATTCGAGAAGTGATAAATATGATGTTTAATGATGTTTAACGTGCAACGGCTTGAAGGAATTGCATGCATAACATATTTGACCAAATTGTGTATTTCAGCTCCGGACCACCATTTTAATAGCAGAAAAATCATGACAGCTGTTTTGACATGAACATAATGTTGACACACAAATTTCTTCTCCAGAATGATTTGAGAAGTGATAAATATGAAGGCCAATGATGTTTAACGTGGTTGGGCGTGAATGAATGACATGGACAGCATATGCATATTTGCACAAACTGTGCACTTCAGCTCTGGAACAGCATTTGAAGCGTATAGAAATCATTAAGGCTGCACGATTCTACACTTTATGTTTTCAAACAAATTTCTTGTTCAACTGATTTGAGAAGTGAAAATATGAAGGCCAATGATGTTTAAGGTGTTCTGGATTGAAGGAATGGCACGGACAGCATATTTGACCAAACTGTGCATTTCAGCTCTGGAACAGCATTTGAAGCGTATGGAAATCATTAAGGCTGCACGATTCTACACTTTATGTTTTCAAACAAATTTTTTCTTCAAACTGATTTGAGAAGTGATAAATATGAAGGCCAATGATGTTTAAGGTGTTCTGGAATTGAAGGAATTGCACGGACAGCATATTTGACCAAACTGTGCATTTCAGCTCAGGAACAGCATTTTGAGCACAGACAAATTATCAGGGCTGGATTAAGGTGAACTTCATGTTGACACACAAATAACTTCTTCAGAATGACTTGAAATGTGATAAATATGAAGGCAAATGGTGTTTGAGCTGACTTGGTTTGAAGGAATTGCATGGACAGCATATTTGACCAAACTGTGCATTTCAGCTCAGGAACAGCATTTTGAGCACAGACAAATTATCAGGGCTGGATTAACGTGAACGTCATGTTGACACACAAATGACTTCTTCAGAATGACTTGAAATGTGATAAATATGAAGGCAAATGATGTTCAAGGTGTTCTGGTTTGACGGGATGCATTGACAGTGTATTTTACCCAAACTGTGCATTTCAGCTCAGGAACAGCATTTTTTTAGTAAGACAATTATCAGGGCTGTATTAACGTGAAGTTCATGTTGACACCACAAATTACTTTTCAGAATGACTTGAATGCGATAAATATGAAGGCAAATGATGTTAAAGGTGTTCTGGTTTGAAGGAATTGCATATTTCAGCAATCTGTGCATTTAGACCAGGACCAGCATTTGAAGCGAGAAAAATCATCAGGGTTGCATTAACGTGAAGTTCATGTTGACACACCAACGATTTTCTTCAGATTGACTTGAAATGTGATAAATATGAGATGTTTAAGGTGTTCTGGTTTATAAAGGAATGCATGGAGAATACATTTGACCAAACTGAGAATTCAGCTCAGGAACAGCATTTGAAGCTGAGAAAACTCATCAGGGCTGTATAAACATGAGTTTCATGTTGACACACAACTTTCTTCTTCGAAAGATTCGAAATGCGATAAATATGAAGACAAATGATGTCAAAAGTGTTTTTGTTTGAAGGAAATTGCATGGACAGCATATTTGACCAAACTGTGGCATTGAGCTCAGGAACAGCATTTGAAGCTCAGAAAAGTCATCAGGGCTGCAATCACGTGAAGTACATGTTGACAAAATGTTTTTTTTCTTCAGAATGACTTGAAATGCGAGAAATATGAAGTCAAATGATGTTCAAGTGTTCTGGGTTGAAGGGATGCATTTACAGTGCATTTGACCAAACTGTGCTTTTTACAGGCTCAGGAACAGCATTTTAAGCACAGCCAAATTATCAGGGCTGGATTAACGTGAACTTCATGTTGACACACAAATTACTTCTTCAGAATGACTTGAATGTGATAAATATGAAGGCAAATGGTGTTGAGCTGACTTGGTTTGAAGGAATTGCATGGACAGGCATATTTGACCAAACTGTGCATTTCAGCTCCAGGAACAGCATTTTAAGCACAGACAAATATATCAGGGCTGGATTAATGTGAACTTCATGTTGACACACAAATAACTTCTTCAGAATGACTTGAAATGTGATAAATATGAAGGCCAATGATGTTTAAGGTGTTTGGATTGAAGGAATGCGACGGACAGCTATTTTACCAAACTGTGCATTTCAGCTCTGGAACAGCATTTGAAGCGTATGGAAATCATTAAGGCTCGCACGATTCTTACTTTATGTTTTTCAAACAAATTTCTTCTTCCAAAATTGTTTGAGAAGTAAAAACAAGTGATGTTTGAGTTGGTTTGGTTTTGAAGTGATTCGATGGAAAGCATTATTTGTAAAAACTGTGCATTTCAGCTCATGAACAACATTTTAAGAGCAGATAAATCATGAGGTCTGTATTAACATGAACATAATGTTGACACACAAATGTCATCTTCAGAATGATTTGAGAAGTGATTAATATGATGTTTATTGATGTTTAACGTGCAACGGCTTGAAGGAATGCATGCATAACATATTTGACCAAATTGTGCATTTCAGCTCCGGACCAGCATTTTAATAGCAGAAAAATCATGACAGCTGTTTTGACATGACATAATGTTGACATAACAAATTTCTTCTCCAGAATGATTTGAGAAGTGATAAATATGAAGGCCAATGATGTTTAACGTGGTGGGCGTGAATGAACGACATGGACAGCATATTTGACCAAACTGTGCATTTCAGCTTAGGAAAAGCATTTTTCAGAGCAGAAAATTGATGACAGATGTATTAACTGAAAATAATGTTGACACACAAATTTCTTCTTCAGAATGATTCGAGAAGTGATAAATATGATGTTTAATGATGTTTAACGTGCAACGGCTTGAAGGAATTGCATGCATAACATATTGACCAAATTGTGTATTTCAGCTCCGGACCACCATTTTAATAGCAGAAAAATCATGACAGCTGTTTGACATGAACATAATGTTGACACACAAATTTCTTTCTCCAGAATGATTTGAGAAGTGATAAATATGAAGGCCAATGATGTTTAACGTGGGTTGGGCGTGAATGAATGACATGGACAGCATATTTGCACAAACTGTGCACTTCAGCTCTGGGAACAGCATTTGAAGCGTATAGAAATCATTAAGGCTGCACGATTCTACACTTTATGTTTTCAAACAAATTTCTTGTTCAACTGATTTGAGAAGTGATAAATATGAAGGCAATGATGTTTAAGGTGTTCTATATTGAAGGAATGGCACGGACAGCATATTTGACCAAACTGTGCATTTCAGCTCTGGAACAGCATTTGAAGCGTATGGAATCATTAAGGCTGCACCATTCTACACTTTATGTTTTCAAACAAATTTCTTCTTCAAAATTATTTGAGAAGTAAAACAAGTGATGTTTGAGTTGGTTTGGTTTGAAGTGATTCGATGGAAAGCATATTTGTCCAAACTGTGCATTTCAGCTCATGAACAGCATTTTAAGAGCAGATAAATCATGAGGTCTGTATTAACATGAACATAATGTTGACACACAAATGTCATCTTCAGAATGATTTGAGAAGTGATTAATATGATGTTTAATGATGTTTAACGTGCAACGGCTTGAAGGAATTGCATGCATAACATATTTGACCAAATTGTGCATTTCAGCTCCGGACCACCATTTTAATAGCAGAAAAATCATGACAGCTGTTTTGACATGAACATAATGTTGACACACAAATTTCTTCTCCAGAATGATTTGAGAAGTGATAAATATGAAGGCCAATGATGTTTAACGTGGTTGGGCGTGAATGAACGACATGGACAGCATATTTGACCAAACTGTGCATTTCAGCTTAGGAAAAGCATTTTCAGAGCAGAAAATTGATGACAGATGTATTAACATGAAAATAATGTTGACACACAAATTTCTTCTTCAGAATGATTCGAGAAGTGATAAATATGATGTTTAGTGATGTTTAACGTGCAACGGCTTGAAGGAATTGCATGCATAACATATTTGACCAAATTGTGCATTTTCAGCTCCGGACCACCATTTTAATAGCAGAAAAATCATGACAGCTGTTTTGACATGAACATAATGTTGACACACAATTTCTTCTCCAGAATGATTTGAGAAGTGATAATATGAAGGCCAATGATGTTTAACGTGGTTGGGCGTGAATGAATGACATGGACAGCATATTTGCACAAACTGTGCACTTCAGCTCTGGAACAGCATTTGAAGCGTATAGAAATCATTAAGGCTGCACGATTCTACACTTATGTTTTCAAACAATTTCTTGTTCAACTGATTTGAGAAGTGAAATATGAAGGCCAATGATGTTTAAGGTGTTCTGGATTGAAGGAATGGCACGGACAGCATATTTGCCAAACTGTGCATTTCAGCTCTGGAACAGCATTTGAGCGTATGGGAAATCATTAAGGCTGCACGATTCTACACTTTATGTTTTCAAACAAATTTTTTCTTCAAACTGATTTGAGAAGTGATAATATGAAGGCCAATGATGTTTAAGGTGTTCTGGAATTGAAGGAATTGCACGGACAGCATATTTGACCAAATTGTGCATTTCAGCTCAGGACAGCATTTTGAGCACAGACAATTATCAGGGCTGGAATTAAGGTGAACTTCATGTTACACACAAATAACTTCTTCAGAATGACTTGAAATGTGATAAATATGAAGGCAAATGGTGTTTGAGCTGACTTGGTTTGAAGGAATTGCATGGACAGCATATTTGACCAAACTGTGCATTTCAGCTCAGGAACAGCATTTTGAGCACAGACAAATATCAGGGCTGGATTAACGTGAACGTCATGTTGACACACAAATAACTTCTTCAGAATGACTTGAAATGTGATAAATATGAAGGCCAATGATGTGTAAGGTGTTCTGAAATTGGAAGGAATTGCACGGACAGCATATTTTACCAAACTGTGCATTTCAGCTCTGGAACAGCATTTGAAGCGTATGGAAATCAGTAAGGCTGCACGATTCTATACTTATGTTTTCAAACAAATTTCTCTTCAAAATTGTTTGAGAAGTAAAACAAGTGATGTTTGAGTTGGTTTGGTTGAAGTGATTCGATGGAAAGCATATTTGTAAAAAACTGTGCATTTCAGCTCATGAACAACTTTTAAGAGCAGATAAATCATGAGGTCTGTATTAACATGAACATAATGTGACACACAAATGTCATCTTCAGAATGATTTGAGAAGTGATTAATATGATGTTTAATGATGTTTAACGTGCAACGGCTTGAAGGAATTGCATGCATAACATATTTGACCCAAATTGTGCATTTCAGCTCCGGACCAGCATTTTAATAGCAGAAAAATCATGACAGCTGTTTTGACATGAACATAATGTTGACATACAAATTTCTTCTCCAGAATGATTTGAGAAGTGATAAATATGAAGGGCCAATGATGGTTTAACGTGGTTGGGCGTGAATGAACGACATGGACAGCATATTTGACCAAACTGTGCATTTCAGCTTAGGAAAAGCATTTTCAGAGCAGAAAATTGATGACAGATGTATTAACATGAAAATAATGTTGACACACAAATTTCTTCTTCAGAATGATTCGAGAAGTGATAAATATGATGTTTAATGATGTTTAACGTGCAACGGCTTGAAGGAATTGCATGCATAACATATTTGACCAAATTGTGTATTTCAGCTCCGGACCACCATTTTAATAGCAGAAAAATCATGACAGCTGTTTTGACATGAACATAATGTTGACACAAAATTTCTTCTCCAGAATGATTTGAGAAGTGATAAATATGAAGGCCAATGATGTTTAACGTGGTTGGGGCGTGAATGAATGACATGGACAGCATATTTGCACAAACTGTGCACTTCAGCTCTGGAACAGCATTTGAAAGCGTATAGAAATCTTAAGGCTGCACGATTCTACACTTTATGTTTTCAGAACAAATTTCTTGTTCAACTGATTTGAGAAGTGATAAATAGAGGCCAATGATGTTTAAGGTGTTCTATATTGAAGGAATGGCACGGACAGCATATTTGACCAAACTGTGCATTTCAGGCTCTGGAACAGCATTTGAAGCGTATGGAAATCATTAAGGCTGCACCATTCTAACACTTTATGTTTCAAACAAATTTCTTCTTCAAAATTATTTGAGAAGTAAAACAAGTGATGTTTGAGTTGGTTTGGTTGAAGTGATTCGATGGAAAGCATATTTGTCCAAACTGTGCATTTCAGCTCATGAACAGCATTTTAAGAGCAGATAAATCATGAGGTCTGTATTAACATGAACATAATGTTGACACACAAATGTCATCTTCAGAATGATTTGAGAAGTGATTAATATGATGTTAATGATGTTTTAACGTGCAACGGCTTAAAGGAATTGCATGCATAACATATTTGACCAAATTGTGCATTTCAGCTCCGGACCACCATTTTAATAGCAGAAAATCATGACAGCTGTTTTGACATGAACATAATGTTGACACACCAAATTCTTCTCCAGAATGATTTGAGAAGTGATAAATATGAAGGCCAATGATGTTTAACGTGGTTGGGCGTGAATGAACGACATGGACAGCATATTTGACCAAACTGTGCATTCAGCTTAGGAAAGCATTTTCAGAGCAGAAAATTGATGACAGATGTATTACATGAAAATAATGTTGACACACAAATTTCTTCTTCAGAATGATTCGAGAAGTGATAAATATGATGTTTAATGATGTTTAACGTGCAACGGCTTGAAGGAATTGCATGCATAACATATTTGACCAAATTGTGTATTTCAGCTCCGGACCACCATTTTAATAGCAGAAAAATCATGACAGCTGTTTTGACATGAACATAATGTTGACACACAAATTTCTTCTCCAGAATGATTGAGAAGTGATAAATATGAAGGCCAATGATGTTTAACGTGGTTGGGCGTGAATGAATGACATGGACAGCATATTTGCACAAACTGTGCACTTCAGCTCTGGAACAGCATTTGAAGCGTATAGAATCATTAAGGCTGCACGATTCTACACTTTATGTTTTCAAACAAATTTCTTGTTCAACTGATTTGAGAAGTGAAAATATGAAGGCCAATGATGTTTAAGGTGTTCTGGATTGAAGGAATGGCACGGACAGCATATTTGACCAAACTGTGCATTTCAGCTCTGGAACAGCATTTGAAGCGTATGGAAATCATTAAGGCTGCACGATTCTACACTTTATGTTTTCAAACAAATTTTTTCTTCAAACTGATTTGAGAAGTGATAAATATGAAGGCCAATGATGTTTAAGGTGTTCTGGAATTGAAGGAATTGCACGGACAGCATATTTGACCAAACTGTGCATTTCAGCTCAGGAACAGCATTTGAGCACAGACAAATTATCAGGGCTGGATTAAGGTGAACTTCATGTTGACACACAAATAACTTCTTCAGAATGACTTGAAATGTGATAAATATGAAGGCAAATGGTGTTTGAGCTGACTTGGTTTGAAGGAATTGCATGGACAGCATATTTGACCAAACTGTGCATTTCAGCTCAGGAACAGCATTTTGAGCACAGACAAATTATCAGGGCTGGATTAACGTGAACGTCATGTTGACACACAAATGACTTCTTCAGAATGACTTGAAATGTGATAAATATGAAGGCAAATGATGTTCAAGGTGTTCTGGTTTGACGGGATGCATTGACAGTGTATTTTACCAAACTGTGCATTTCAGCTCAGGAACAGCATTTTTAGTACAGACAAATTATCAGGGCTGTATTAACGTGAAGTTCATGTTGACACACAAATTACTTCTTCAGAATGACTTGAAATGCGATAAATATGAAGGCAAATGATGTTAAAGGTGTTCTGGTTTGAAGGAATTGCATATTTCAGCAATCTGTGCATTTAAGACCAGGACCAGCATTTGAAGCTGAGAAAAATCATCAGGGTTGCATTAACGTGAAGTTCATGTTGACACACAACGATTTTCTTCAGATTGACTTGAAATGTGATAAATATGAAGATGTTTAAGGTGTTCTGGTTCATAAAGGAATGCATGGAGAATACATTTGACCAAACTGAGAATTCAGCTCAGGAACAGCATTTGAAGCTGAGAAAACTCATCAGGGCTGTATAAACATGAAGTTCATGTTGACACACAACTTTCTTCTTCAGAAAGATTCGAAATGCGATAAATATGAAGACAAATGATGTCAAAAGTGTTTTTGTTTGAAGAAATTGCATGGACAGCATATTTGAACCAAACTGTGCATATGAGCTCAGGAACAGCATTTGAAGCTCAGAAAAGTCATCAGGGCTGCAATCACGTGAAGTACATGTTGACAAAATATTTTTTTCTTCAGAATGACTTGAAATGCGAGAAATATGAAGTCAAATGATGTTCAAGGTGTTCTGGGTTGAAGGGATGCATTTACAGTGCATTTGACCAACTGTGCTTTTCAGCTCAGGAACAGCATTTTAAGCACAGACAAATTATCAGGGCTGGATTAACGTGAACTTCATGTTGACACACAAATTACTTCTTCAGAATGACTTGAAATGTGATAAATATGAAGGCAAATGGTGTTTGAGCTGACTTGGTTTGAAGGAATTGCATGGACAGCATATTTGACCAAACTGTGCATTTCAGCTCAGGAACAGCATTTTGAGCACAGACAAATCATCAGGGCTGGATTAATGTGAACTTCATGTTGACACACAAATAACTTCTTCAGAATGACTTGAAATGTGATAAATATGAAGGCCAATGATGTGTAAGGTGTTCTGAATTGAAGGAATTGCACGGACAGCATATTTTACCAAACTGTGCATTTCAGCTCTGGAACAGCATTTGAAGCGTATGGAAATCAGTAAGGCTGCACGATCTATACTTTATGTTTCAAACAAATTTCTTCTTCAAAATTGTTTGAGAAGTAAAACAAGTGATGTTTGAGTTGGTTTGGTTTGAAGTGATTCGATGGAAAGCATATTTGTAAAAACTGTGCATTTCAGCTCATGAACAACATTTTAAGAGCAGATAAATCATGAGGTCTGTATTAACATGAACATAATGTTGACACACAAATGTCATCTTCAGAATGATTTGAGAAGTGATTAATATGATGTTTAATGATGTTTAACGTGCAACGGCTTGAAGGAATTGCATGCATAACATATTTGACCAAATTGTGCATTTCAGCTCCGGACCAGCATTTTAATAGCAGAAAAATCATGACAGCTGTTTTGACATGAACATAATGTTGACATACAAATTTCTTCTCCAGAATGATTTGAGAAGTGATAAATATGAAGGCCAATGATGTTTAACGTGGTTGGGCGTGAATGAACGACATGGACAGCATATTTGACCAAACTGTGCATTTCAGCTTAGGAAAAGCATTTTCAGAGCAGAAAATTGATGACAGATGTATTAACATGAAAATAATGTTGACACACAAATTTCTTCTTCAGAATGATTCGAGAAGTGATAAATATGATGTTTAATGATGTTTAACGTGCAACGGCTTGAAGGAATTGCATGCATAACATATTTGACCAAATTGTGTATTTCAGCTCCGGACCACCATTTTAATAGCAGAAAAATCATGACATGCTGTTTTGACATGAACATAATGTTGACACACAAATTTCTTCTCCAGAATGATTTGAGAAGTGATAAATATGAAGGCCAATGATGTTTAACGTGGTTGGGCGTGAATGAATGACATGGACAGCATATTTGCACAAACTGTGCACTTCAGCTCTGGAACAGCATTTGAAGCGTATAGAAATCATTAAGGCTGCACGATTCTACACTTTATGTTTTCAAACAAATTTCTTGTTCAACTGATTTGAGAAGTGATAAATATGAAGGCCAATGATGTTTAAGGTGTTCTATATTGAAGGAATGGCACGGACAGCATATTTGACCAAACTGTGCATTTCAGCTCTGGAACAGCATTTGAAGCGTATGGAAATCATTAAGGCTGCACCATTCTACACTTTATGTTTTCAAACAAATTTCTTCTTCAAAATTATTTGAGAAGTAAAACAGTGATGTTTGAGTTGGTTTGGTTTGAAGTGATTCGATGGAAAGCATATTTGTCCAAACTGTGCATTTCAGCTCATGAACAGCATTTTAAGAGCAGATAAATCATGAGGTCTGTATTAACATGAACATAATGTTGACACACAAATGTCATCTTCAGAATGATTTGAGAAGTGATTAATATGATGTTTAATGATGTTTAACGTGCAACGGCTTAAAGGATTGCATGCATAACATATTTGACCAAATTGTGCATTTCAGCTCCGGACCACCATTTTAATAGCAGAAAAATCATGACAGCTGTTTTGACATGAACATAATGTTGACACACAAATTTCTTCTCCAGAATGATTTGAGAAGTGATAAATATGAAGGCCAATGATGTTTAACGTGGGTTGGGCGTGAATGAACGACATGGACAGCATATTTGACCAAACTGTGGGCATTTCAGCTTAGGAAAAGCATTTTCAGAGCAGAAAATTGATGACAGATGTATTAACATGAAATAATGTTGACCACACAAATTTCTTCTTCAGAATGATTCGAGAAGTGATAAATATGATGTTTAATGATGTTTAACGTGCAACGGCTTGAAGGAATTGCATGCATAACATATTTGACCAAATTGTGTATTTCAGCTCCGGACCACCATTTTAATAGCAGAAAAATCATGACAGCTGTTTTGACATGAACATAATGTTGACACACAAATTTCTTCTCCAGAATGATTTGAGAAGTGATAAATATGAAGGCCAATGATGTTTAACGTGGTTGGGCGTGAATGAATGACATGGACAGCATATTTGCACAAACTGTGCACTTCAGCTCTGGAACAGCATTTGAAGCGTATAGAAATCATTAAGGCTGCACGATTCTACACTTTATGTTTTCAACAAATTTCTTGTTCAACTGATTTGAGAAGTGAAAATATGAAGGCCAATGATGTTTAAGGTGTTCTGGATTGAAGGAATGGCACGGACAGCATATTTGACCAAACTGTGCATTTCAGCTCTGGACAGCATTTGAAGCGTATGGAAATCATTAAGGCTGCACGATTCTACACTTTATGTTTTCAAACAAATTTTTTCTTCAAACTGATTTGAGAAGTGATAAATATGAAGCCAATGATGTTTAAGGTGTTCTGGAATTGAAGGAATTGCACGACAGCATATTTGACCAAACTGTGCATTTCAGCTCAGGAACAGCATTTTGAGCACAGACAAATTATCAGGGCTGGATTAAGGTGAACTTCATGTTGACACACAAATAACTTCTTCAGAATGACTTGAAATGTGATAAATATGAAGGCAAATGGTGTTTGAGCTGACTTGGTTTGAAGGAATTGCATGGACAGCATATTGACCAAACTGTGCATTTCAGCTCAGGAACAGCATTTTGAGCACAGACAATTATCAGGGCTGGATTAACGTGAACGTCATGTTGACACACAAATGACTTCTTCAGAATGACTTGAAATGTGATAAATATGAAGGCAAATGATGTTCAAGGTGTTCTGGTTTGACGGGATGCATTGACAGTGTATTTTACCAAACTGTGCATTTCAGCTCAGGAACAGCATTTTTTAGTACAGACAATTATCAGGGCTGTATTAACGTGAAGTTCATGTTGACACACAAATTACTTCTTCAGAATGACTTGAAATGCGATAAATATGAAGGCAAATGATGTTAAAGGTGTTCTGGTTTGAAGGAATTGCATATTTCAGCAATCTGTGCATTTAAGACCAGGACCAGCATTTGAAGCTGAGAAAAATCATCAGGGTTGCTATAACGTGAGTTCATGTTGACACACAACGAATTTTCTTCAGATTGACTTGAAATGTGATAAATATGAAGATGTTTAAGGTGTTCTTGGTTTTATAAAGGAATGCATGGAGAATACATTTGACCAAACTGAGAATTCAGCTCAGGAACAGCATTTGAAGCTGAGAAAACTCATCAGGGCTGTATAAACATGAAGTTCATGTTGACACACCAAACTTTCTTCTTCAGAAAGATTCGAAAATGCGATAAATATGAAGACAAATGATGTCAAAAGTGTTTTTGTTTGAAGAAATTGCATGGACAGCATATTTGACCAAACTGTGCATATGAGCTCAGGAACAGCATTTGAAGCTCAGAAAAGTCATCAGGGCTGCAATCACGTGAAGTACATGTTGACAAAATATTTTTTTCTTCAGAATGACTTGAAATGCGAGAAATATGAAGTCAAATGATGTTCAAGGTGTTCTGGGTTGAAGGGATGCATTACAGTGCATTTGACCAAAACTGTGCTTTTCAGCTCAGGAACAGCATTTTAAGCACAGACAAATTATCAGGGCTGGATTAACGTGAACTTCATGTTGACACACAAATTACTTCTTCAGAATGACTTGAAATGTGATAATATTGAAGGCAAATGGTGTTTGAGCTGACTTGGTTTGAAGGAATTGCATGGACAGCATATTTGACCAAACTGTGCATTTCAGCTCAGGAACAGCATTTTTGAGCACAGACAAATCATCAGGGCTGGATTAATGTGAACTTCATGTTGACACCACAAATAACTTCTTCAGAATGACTTGAAATGTGATAAATATGAAGGCCAATGATGTTTAAGGTGTTCTGGATTGAAGGAATTGCACGGACAGCATATTTTACCAAACTGTGCATTTCAGCTCTGGAACAGCATTTTGAAGCGTATGGAAATCATTAAGGCTGCACGATTCTATACTTTATGTTTTCAAACAAATTTCTTCTTCAAAATTGTTTGAGAAGTAAAACAAGTGATGTTGAGTTGGTTTGGTTTGAAGTGATTCGATGGAAAGCATATTTGTAAAAACTGTGCATTTCAGCTCATGAACAACATTTAAGAGCAGATAAATCATGAGGTCTGTATTAACATGAACATAATGTTGACACACAAATGTCATCTTCAGAATGATTTGAGAAGTGATTAATATGATGTTTAATGATGTTTAACGTGCAACGGCTTGAAGGAATTGCATGCATAACATATTTGACCAAATTGTGCATTTCAGCTCCGGACCAGCATTTTAATAGCAGAAAATCATGACAGCTGTTTTGACATGAACATAATGTTGACATACAAATTTCTCTCCAGAATGATTTGAGAGTGATAAATATGAAGGCCAATGATGTTTAACGTGGTTGGGCGTGAATGAACGACATGGACAGCATATTTGACCAAACTGTGCATTCAGCTTAGGAAAGCATTGTTCAGAGCAGAAAATTGATGACAGATGTATTAACATGAAATAATGTTGACACCAAATTTCTTCTTCAGAATGATTCCGAGAAGTGATAAATATGATGTTTAATGATGTTTAACGTGCAACGGCTTGAAGGAATTGCATGCATAACATATTGACCAAATTGTGTATTTCAGCTCCGGACCACCATTTTAATAGCAGAAAAATCATGACAGCTGTTTTGACATGAACATAATGTTGACACACAAATTTCTTCTCCAGAATGATTTGAGAAGTGATAAATATGAAGGCCAATGATGTTTAAACGTGGTTGGGCGTGATGAATGACATGGACAGCATATTTGCACAAACTGTGCACTTCAGCTCTGGAACAGCATTTTGAAGCGTATAGAAATCATTAAGGCTGCACGATTCTACACTTTATGTTTTCAAACAAATTTCTTGTTCAACTGATTTGAGAAGTGATAAATATGAAGGCCAATGATGTTTAAGGTGTTCTATATTGAAGGAATGGCACGGACAGCATATTTGACCAAACTGTGCATTTCAGCTCTGGAACAGCATTTGAAGCGTATGGAAATCATTAAGGCTGCACCATTCTATCCTTATGTTTTCCAAACAAATTTCTCCTTCAAAATTATTTGAGAAGTAAAACAAGTGATGTTTGAGTTGTTTGGTTTGAAAGTGATTCGATGGAAAGCATATTTGTCCAAACTGTGCATTTCAGCTCATGAACAGCATTTTAAGAGCAGATAAATCATGAGGTCTGTATTATCATGAACATAATGTTGACACACAATGTCATCTTCAGAAATGATTTGAGAAGTGTTAATATGATGTTTAATGATGTTTAACGTGCAACGGCTTAAAGGAATTGCATGCATAACATATTGACAAATTGTGCATTTCAGCTCGGACCAACCATTTAATAGCAGAAAAATCATGACAGCTGTTTGACATGAACATAATGTTGACACACAAATTTCTTCTCCAGAATGATTGAGAATGATAAATATGAAGGCCAATGATGTTTAACGTGGTGGGCGTGAATG
Source organism: Acanthochromis polyacanthus (assembly GCF_021347895.1). Lineage (NCBI taxonomy): Eukaryota > Metazoa > Chordata > Actinopteri > Pomacentridae > Acanthochromis > Acanthochromis polyacanthus. The sequence continues at coordinate 16,651 of NW_026131348.1, forward strand.
AACGACATGGACAGCATATTTGACCAAACTGTGCATTTCAGCTTAGGAAAAGCATTTTCAGAGCAGAAAATTGATGACAGATGTATAACATGAAATAATGTTGACACACAAATTTCTTCTTCAGAAGATTCGAGAAGTGATAAATATGATGTTTAATTGATTTTAACGTGCACGCTTGAAGGAATTGCATGCATAACATATTTGACCAAATTGTGTATTCAGCTCCGGACCACCATTTTAATAGCAGAAAAATCATGACAGCTGTTTGACATGAACATAATGTTGACACACAAATTTCTTCTCCAGAATGATTTGAGAAGTGATAAATATGAAGGCCAATGATGTTTAACGTGGTTGGGCGTGAATGAATGACATGGACAGCATATTTGCACAAACTGTGCACTTCAGCTCTGGAACAGCATTTGAAGCGTATAGAAATCATTAAGGCTGCACGATTCTACACTTTATGTTTTCAAACAAATTTCTTGTTCAACTGATTTGAGAAGTGAAAATATGAAGGCCAATGATGTTTAAGGTGTTCTGGATTGAAGGAATGGCACGGACAGCATATTTGACCAAACTGTGCATTTCAGCTCTGGAACAGCATTTGAAGCGTATGGAAATCATTAAGGCTGCACGATTCTACACTTTATGTTTTCAAACAAATTTTTTCTTCAAACTGATTTGAGAAGTGATAAATATGAAGGCCAATGATGTTTAAGGTGTTCTGGAATTGAAGGAATTGCACGGACAGCATATTTGACCAAACTGTGCATTTCAGCTCAGGAACAGCATTTTGAGCACAGACAAATTATCAGGGCTGGATTAAGGTGAACTTCATGTTGACACACAAATAACTTCTTCAGAATGACTTGAAATGTGATAAATATGAAGGCAAATGGTGTTTGAGCTGACTTGGTTGAAGGAATTGCATGGACAGCATATTTGACCAAACTGTGCATTTCAGCTCAGGAACAGCATTTTGAGCACAGACAAATTATCAGGGCTGGATTAACGTGAACGTCATGTTGACACACAAATGACTTCTTCAGAATGACTTGAAATGTGATAAATATGAAGGCAAATGATGTTCAAGGTGTTCTGGTTTGACGGGATGCATTGACAGTGTATTTTACCAAACTGTGCATTTCAGCTCAGGAACAGCATTTTTTAGTACAGACAAATTATCAGGGCTGTATTAACGTGAAGTTCATGTTGACACACAAATTACTTCTTCAGAATGACTTGAAATGCGATAAATATGAAGGCAAATGATGTTAAAGGTGTTCTGGTTTGAAGGAATTGCATATTTCAGCAATCTGTGCATTTAAGACCAGGACCAGCATTTGAAGCTGAGAAAAATCATCAGGGTTGCATTAACGTGAAGTTCATGTTGACACACAACGATTTTCTTCAGATTGACTTGAAATGTGATAAATATGAAGATGTTTAAGGTGTTCTGGTTTATAAAGGAATGCATGGAGAATACATTTGACCAAACTGAGAATTTCAGCTCAGGAACAGCATTTGAAGCTGAGAAAACTCATCAGGGCTGTATAAACATGAAGTTCATGTTGACACACAACTTTCTTCTTCAGAAAGATTCGAAATGCGATAAATATGAAGACAAATGATGTCAAAAGTGTTTTTGTTTGAAGAAATTGCATGGACAGCATATTTGACCAAACTGTGCATATGAGCTCAGGAACAGCATTTGAAGCTCAGAAAAGTCATCAGGGCTGCAATCACGTGAAGTACATGTTGACAAAATATTTTTTCTTCAGAATGACTTGAAATGCGAGAAATATGAAGTCAAATGATGTTCAAGGTGTTCTGGGTTGAAGGGATGCATTTACAGTGCATTTGACCAAACTGTGCTTTTCAGCTCAGGAACAGCATTTTAAGCACAGACAAATTATCAGGGCTGGATTAACGTGAACTTCATGTTGACACACAAATTACTTCTTCAGAATGACTTGAAATGTGATAAATATGAAGGCAAATGGTGTTTGAGCTGACTTGGTTTGAAGGAATTGCATGGACAGCATATTTGACCAAACTGTGCATTTCAGCTCAGGAACAGCATTTTGAGCACAGACAAATCATCAGGGCTGGATTAATGTGAACTTCATGTTGACACACAAATAACTTCTTCAGAATGACTTGAAATGTGATAAATATGAAGGCCAATGATGTTTAAGGTGTTCTGGATTGAAGGAATTGCACGGACAGCATATTTTACCAAACTGTGCATTTCAGCTCTGGAACAGCATTTGAAGCGTATGGAAATCATTAAGGCTGCACGATTCTATACTTTATGTTTTCAAACAAATTTCTTCTTCAAAATTGTTTGAGAAGTAAAACAAGTGATGTTTGAGTTGGTTTGGTTTGAAGTGATTCGATGGAAAGCATATTTGTAAAAACTGTGCATTTCAGCTCATGAACAACATTTTAAGAGCAGATAAATCATGAGGTCTGTATTAACATGAACATAATGTTGACACACAAATGTCATCTTCAGAATGATTTGAGAAGTGATTAATATGAAGGCCAATGATGTTTAAGGTGTTCTATATTGAAGGAATGGCACGGACAGCATATTTGACCAAACTGTGCATTTCAGCTCTGGAACAGCATTTGAAGCGTATGGAAATCATTAAGGCTGCACCATTCTACACTTTATGTTTTCAAACAAATTTCTCCTTCAAAATTATTTGAGAAGTAAAACAAGTGATGTTTGAGTTGGTTTGGTTTGAAGTGATTCGATGGAAAGCATATTTGTCCAAACTGTGCATTTCAGCTCATGAACAGCATTTTAAGAGCAGATAAATCATGAGGTCTGTATTAACATGAACATAATGTTGACACACAAATGTCATCTTCAGAATGATTTGAGAAGTGATTAATATGATGTTTAATGATGTTTAACGTGCAACGGCTTAAAGGAATTGCATGCATAACATATTTGACCAAATTGTGCATTTCAGCTCCGGACCACCATTTTAATAGCAGAAAAATCATGACAGCTGTTTTGACATGAACATAATGTTGACACACAAATTTCTTCTCCAGAATGATTTGAGAAGTGATAAATATGAAGGCCAATGATGTTTAACGTGGTTGGGCGTGAATGAACGACATGGACAGCATATTTGACCAAACTGTGCATTTCAGCTTAGGAAAAGCATTTTCAGAGCAGAAAATTGATGACAGATGTATTAACATGAAAATAATGTTGACACACAAATTTCTTCTTCAGAATGATTCGAGAAGTGATAAATATGATGTTTAATGATGTTTAACGTGCAACGGCTTGAAGGAATTGCATGCATAACATATTTGACCAAATTGTGTATTTCAGCTCCGGACCACCATTTTAATAGCAGAAAAATCATGACAGCTGTTTTGACATGAACATAATGTTGACACACAAATTTCTTCTCCAGAATGATTTGAGAAGTGATAAATATGAAGGCCAATGATGTTTAACGTGGTTGGGCGTGAATGAATGACATGGACAGCATATTTGCACAAACTGTGCACTTCAGCTCTGGAACAGCATTTGAAGCGTATAGAAATCATTAAGGCTGCACGATTCTACACTTTATGTTTTCAAACAAATTTCTTGTTCAACTGATTTGAGAAGTGAAAATATGAAGGCCAATGATGTTTAAGGTGTTCTGGATTGAAGGAATGGCACGGACAGCATATTTGACCAAACTGTGCATTTCAGCTCTGGAACAGCATTTGAAGCGTATGGAAATCATTAAGGCTGCACGATTCTACACTTTATGTTTTCAAACAAATTTTTTCTTCAAACTGATTTGAGAAGTGATAAATATGAAGGCCAATGATGTTTAAGGTGTTCTGGAATTGAAGGAATTGCACGGACAGCATATTTGACCAAACTGTGCATTTCAGCTCAGGAACAGCATTTTGAGCACAGACAAATTATCAGGGCTGGATTAAGGTGAACTTCATGTTGACACACAAATAACTTCTTCAGAATGACTTGAAATGTGATAAATATGAAGGCAAATGGTGTTTGAGCTGACTTGGTTTGAAGGAATTGCATGGACAGCATATTTGACCAAACTGTGCATTTCAGCTCAGGAACAGCATTTTGAGCACAGACAAATTATCAGGGCTGGATTAACGTGAACGTCATGTTGACACACAAATGACTTCTTCAGAATGACTTGAAATGTGATAAATATGAAGGCAAATGATGTTCAAGGTGTTCTGGTTTGACGGGATGCATTGACAGTGTATTTTACCAAACTGTGCATTTCAGCTCAGGAACAGCATTTTTTAGTACAGACAAATTATCAGGGCTGTATTAACGTGAAGTTCATGTTGACACACAAATTACTTCTTCAGAATGACTTGAAATGCGATAAATATGAAGGCAAATGATGTTAAAGGTGTTCTGGTTTGAAGGAATTGCATATTTCAGCAATCTGTGCATTTAAGACCAGGACCAGCATTTGAAGCTGAGAAAAATCATCAGGGTTGCATTAACGTGAAGTTCATGTTGACACACAACGATTTTCTTCAGATTGACTTGAAATGTGATAAATATGAAGATGTTTAAGGTGTTCTGGTTTATAAAGGAATGCATGGAGAATACATTTGACCAAACTGAGAATTTCAGCTCAGGAACAGCATTTGAAGCTGAGAAAACTCATCAGGGCTGTATAAACATGAAGTTCATGTTGACACACAACTTTCTTCTTCAGAAAGATTCGAAATGCGATAAATATGAAGACAAATGATGTCAAAAGTGTTTTTGTTTGAAGAAATTGCATGGACAGCATATTTGACCAAACTGTGCATATGAGCTCAGGAACAGCATTTGAAGCTCAGAAAAGTCATCAGGGCTGCATTAACGTGAAGTACATGTTGACAAAATATTTTTTTCTTCAGAATGACTTGAAATGCGAGAAATATGAAGTCAAATGATGTTCAAGGTGTTCTGGGTTGAAGGGATGCATTTACAGTGCATTTGACCAAACTGTGCTTTTCAGCTCAGGAACAGCATTTTAAGCACAGACAAATTATCAGGGCTGGATTAACGTGAACTTCATGTTGACACACAAATTACTTCTTCAGAATGACTTGAAATGTGATAAATATGAAGGCAAATGGTGTTTGAGCTGACTTGGTTTGAAGGAATTGCATGGACAGCATATTTGACCAAACTGTGCATTTCAGCTCAGGAACAGCATTTTGAGCACAGACAAATCATCAGGGCTGGATTAATGTGAACTTCATGTTGACACACAAATAACTTCTTCAGAATGACTTGAAATGTGATAAATATGAAGGCCAATGATGTTTAAGGTGTTCTGGATTGAAGGAATTGCACGGACAGCATATTTTACCAAACTGTGCATTTCAGCTCTGGAACAGCATTTGAAGCGTATGGAAATCATTAAGGCTGCACGATTCTATACTTTATGTTTTCAAACAAATTTCTTCTTCAAAATTGTTTGAGAAGTAAAACAAGTGATGTTTGAGTTGGTTTGGTTTGAAGTGATTCGATGGAAAGCATATTTGTAAAAACTGTGCATTTCAGCTCATGAACAACATTTTAAGAGCAGATAAATCATGAGGTCTGTATTAACATGAACATAATGTTGACACACAAATGTCATCTTCAGAATGATTTGAGAAGTGATTAATATGAAGGCCAATGATGTTTAAGGTGTTCTATATTGAAGGAATGGCACGGACAGCATATTTGACCAAACTGTGCATTTCAGCTCTGGAACAGCATTTGAAGCGTATGGAAATCATTAAGGCTGCACCATTCTACACTTTATGTTTTCAAACAAATTTCTCCTTCAAAATTATTTGAGAAGTAAAACAAGTGATGTTTGAGTTGGTTTGGTTTGAAGTGATTCGATGGAAAGCATATTTGTCCAAACTGTGCATTTCAGCTCATGAACAGCATTTTAAGAGCAGATAAATCATGAGGTCTGTATTAACATGAACATAATGTTGACACACAAATGTCATCTTCAGAATGATTTGAGAAGTGATTAATATGATGTTTAATGATGTTTAACGTGCAACGGCTTAAAGGAATTGCATGCATAACATATTTGACCAAATTGTGCATTTCAGCTCCGGACCACCATTTTAATAGCAGAAAAATCATGACAGCTGTTTTGACATGAACATAATGTTGACACACAAATTTCTTCTCCAGAATGATTTGAGAAGTGATAAATATGAAGGCCAATGATGTTTAACGTGGTTGGGCGTGAATGAACGACATGGACAGCATATTTGACCAAACTGTGCATTTCAGCTTAGGAAAAGCATTTTCAGAGCAGAAAATTGATGACAGATGTATTAACATGAAAATAATGTTGACACACAAATTTCTTCTTCAGAATGATTCGAGAAGTGATAAATATGATGTTTAATGATGTTTAACGTGCAACGGCTTGAAGGAATTGCATGCATAACATATTTGACCAAATTGTGTATTTCAGCTCCGGACCACCATTTTAATAGCAGAAAAATCATGACAGCTGTTTTGACATGAACATAATGTTGACACACAAATTTCTTCTCCAGAATGATTTGAGAAGTGATAAATATGAAGGCCAATGATGTTTAACGTGGTTGGGCGTGAATGAATGACATGGACAGCATATTTGCACAAACTGTGCACTTCAGCTCTGGAACAGCATTTGAAGCGTATAGAAATCATTAAGGCTGCACGATTCTACACTTTATGTTTTCAAACAAATTTCTTGTTCAACTGATTTGAGAAGTGAAAATATGAAGGCCAATGATGTTTAAGGTGTTCTGGATTGAAGGAATGGCACGGACAGCATATTTGACCAAACTGTGCATTTCAGCTCTGGAACAGCATTTGAAGCGTATGGAAATCATTAAGGCTGCACGATTCTACACTTTATGTTTTCAAACAAATTTTTTCTTCAAACTGATTTGAGAAGTGATAAATATGAAGGCCAATGATGTTTAAGGTGTTCTGGAATTGAAGGAATTGCACGGACAGCATATTTGACCAAACTGTGCATTTCAGCTCAGGAACAGCATTTTGAGCACAGACAAATTATCAGGGCTGGATTAAGGTGAACTTCATGTTGACACACAAATAACTTCTTCAGAATGACTTGAAATGTGATAAATATGAAGGCAAATGGTGTTTGAGCTGACTTGGTTTGAAGGAATTGCATGGACAGCATATTTGACCAAACTGTGCATTTCAGCTCAGGAACAGCATTTTGAGCACAGACAAATTATCAGGGCTGGATTAACGTGAACGTCATGTTGACACACAAATGACTTCTTCAGAATGACTTGAAATGTGATAAATATGAAGGCAAATGATGTTCAAGGTGTTCTGGTTTGACGGGATGCATTGACAGTGTATTTTACCAAACTGTGCATTTCAGCTCAGGAACAGCATTTTTTAGTACAGACAAATTATCAGGGCTGTATTAACGTGAAGTTCATGTTGACACACAAATTACTTCTTCAGAATGACTTGAAATGCGATAAATATGAAGGCAAATGATGTTAAAGGTGTTCTGGTTTGAAGGAATTGCATATTTCAGCAATCTGTGCATTTAAGACCAGGACCAGCATTTGAAGCTGAGAAAAATCATCAGGGTTGCATTAACGTGAAGTTCATGTTGACACACAACGATTTTCTTCAGATTGACTTGAAATGTGATAAATATGAAGATGTTTAAGGTGTTCTGGTTTATAAAGGAATGCATGGAGAATACATTTGACCAAACTGAGAATTTCAGCTCAGGAACAGCATTTGAAGCTGAGAAAACTCATCAGGGCTGTATAAACATGAAGTTCATGTTGACACACAACTTTCTTCTTCAGAAAGATTCGAAATGCGATAAATATGAAGACAAATGATGTCAAAAGTGTTTTTGTTTGAAGAAATTGCATGGACAGCATATTTGACCAAACTGTGCATATGAGCTCAGGAACAGCATTTGAAGCTCAGAAAAGTCATCAGGGCTGCAATCACGTGAAGTACATGTTGACAAAATATTTTTTTCTTCAGAATGACTTGAAATGCGAGAAATATGAAGTCAAATGATGTTCAAGGTGTTCTGGGTTGAAGGGATGCATTTACAGTGCATTTGACCAAACTGTGCTTTTCAGCTCAGGAACAGCATTTTAAGCACAGCCAAATTATCAGGGCTGGATTAACGTGAACTTCATGTTGACACACAAATTACTTCTTCAGAATGACTTGAAATGTGATAAATATGAAGGCAAATGGTGTTTGAGCTGACTTGGTTTGAAGGAATTGCATGGACAGCATATTTGACCAAACTGTGCATTTCAGCTCAGGAACAGCATTTTGAGCACAGACAAATCATCAGGGCTGGATTAATGTGAACTTCATGTTGACACACAAATAACTTCTTCAGAATGACTTGAAATGTGATAAATATGAAGGCCAATGATGTTTAAGGTGTTCTGGATTGAAGGAATTGCACGGACAGCATATTTTACCAAACTGTGCATTTCAGCTCTGGAACAGCATTTGAAGCGTATGGAAATCATTAAGGCTGCACGATTCTATACTTTATGTTTTCAAACAAATTTCTTCTTCAAAATTGTTTGAGAAGTAAAACAAGTGATGTTTGAGTTGGTTTGGTTTGAAGTGATTCGATGGAAAGCATATTTGTAAAAACTGTGCATTTCAGCTCATGAACAACATTTTAAGAGCAGATAAATCATGAGGTCTGTATTAACATGAACATAATGTTGACACACAAATGTCATCTTCAGAATGATTTGAGAAGTGATTAATATGAAGGCCAATGATGTTTAAGGTGTTCTATATTGAAGGAATGGCACGGACAGCATATTTGACCAAACTGTGCATTTCAGCTCTGGAACAGCATTTGAAGCGTATGGAAATCATTAAGGCTGCACCATTCTACACTTTATGTTTTCAAACAAATTTCTCCTTCAAAATTATTTGAGAAGTAAAACAAGTGATGTTTGAGTTGGTTTGGTTTGAAGTGATTCGATGGAAAGCATATTTGTCCAAACTGTGCATTTCAGCTCATGAACAGCATTTTAAGAGCAGATAAATCATGAGGTCTGTATTAACATGAACATAATGTTGACACACAAATGTCATCTTCAGAATGATTTGAGAAGTGATTAATATGATGTTTAATGATGTTTAACGTGCAACGGCTTAAAGGAATTGCATGCATAACATATTTGACCAAATTGTGCATTTCAGCTCCGGACCACCATTTTAATAGCAGAAAAATCATGACAGCTGTTTTGACATGAACATAATGTTGACACACAAATTTCTTCTCCAGAATGATTTGAGAAGTGATAAATATGAAGGCCAATGATGTTTAACGTGGTTGGGCGTGAATGAACGACATGGACAGCATATTTGACCAAACTGTGCATTTCAGCTTAGGAAAAGCATTTTCAGAGCAGAAAATTGATGACAGATGTATTAACATGAAAATAATGTTGACACACAAATTTCTTCTTCAGAATGATTCGAGAAGTGATAAATATGATGTTTAATGATGTTTAACGTGCAACGGCTTGAAGGAATTGCATGCATAACATATTTGACCAAATTGTGTATTTCAGCTCCGGACCACCATTTTAATAGCAGAAAAATCATGACAGCTGTTTTGACATGAACATAATGTTGACACACAAATTTCTTCTCCAGAATGATTTGAGAAGTGATAAATATGAAGGCCAATGATGTTTAACGTGGTTGGGCGTGAATGAATGACATGGACAGCATATTTGCACAAACTGTGCACTTCAGCTCTGGAACAGCATTTGAAGCGTATAGAAATCATTAAGGCTGCACGATTCTACACTTTATGTTTTCAAACAAATTTCTTGTTCAACTGATTTGAGAAGTGAAAATATGAAGGCCAATGATGTTTAAGGTGTTCTGGATTGAAGGAATGGCACGGACAGCATATTTGACCAAACTGTGCATTTCAGCTCTGGAACAGCATTTGAAGCGTATGGAAATCATTAAGGCTGCACGATTCTACACTTTATGTTTTCAAACAAATTTTTTCTTCAAACTGATTTGAGAAGTGATAAATATGAAGGCCAATGATGTTTAAGGTGTTCTGGAATTGAAGGAATTGCACGGACAGCATATTTGACCAAACTGTGCATTTCAGCTCAGGAACAGCATTTTGAGCACAGACAAATTATCAGGGCTGGATTAAGGTGAACTTCATGTTGACACACAAATAACTTCTTCAGAATGACTTGAAATGTGATAAATATGAAGGCAAATGGTGTTTGAGCTGACTTGGTTTGAAGGAATTGCATGGACAGCATATTTGACCAAACTGTGCATTTCAGCTCAGGAACAGCATTTTGAGCACAGACAAATTATCAGGGCTGGATTAACGTGAACGTCATGTTGACACACAAATGACTTCTTCAGAATGACTTGAAATGTGATAAATATGAAGGCAAATGATGTTCAAGGTGTTCTGGTTTGACGGGATGCATTGACAGTGTATTTTACCAAACTGTGCATTTCAGCTCAGGAACAGCATTTTTTAGTACAGACAAATTATCAGGGCTGTATTAACGTGAAGTTCATGTTGACACACAAATTACTTCTTCAGAATGACTTGAAATGCGATAAATATGAAGGCAAATGATGTTAAAGGTGTTCTGGTTTGAAGGAATTGCATATTTCAGCAATCTGTGCATTTAAGACCAGGACCAGCATTTGAAGCTGAGAAAAATCATCAGGGTTGCATTAACGTGAAGTTCATGTTGACACACAACGATTTTCTTCAGATTGACTTGAAATGTGATAAATATGAAGATGTTTAAGGTGTTCTGGTTTATAAAGGAATGCATGGAGAATACATTTGACCAAACTGAGAATTTCAGCTCAGGAACAGCATTTGAAGCTGAGAAAACTCATCAGGGCTGTATAAACATGAAGTTCATGTTGACACACAACTTTCTTCTTCAGAAAGATTCGAAATGCGATAAATATGAAGACAAATGATGTCAAAAGTGTTTTTGTTTGAAGAAATTGCATGGACAGCATATTTGACCAAACTGTGCATATGAGCTCAGGAACAGCATTTGAAGCTCAGAAAAGTCATCAGGGCTGCAATCACGTGAAGTACATGTTGACAAAATATTTTTTTCTTCAGAATGACTTGAAATGCGAGAAATATGAAGTCAAATGATGTTCAAGGTGTTCTGGGTTGAAGGGATGCATTTACAGTGCATTTGACCAAACTGTGCTTTTCAGCTCAGGAACAGCATTTTAAGCACAGCCAAATTATCAGGGCTGGATTAACGTGAACTTCATGTTGACACACAAATTACTTCTTCAGAATGACTTGAAATGTGATAAATATGAAGGCAAATGGTGTTTGAGCTGACTTGGTTTGAAGGAATTGCATGGACAGCATATTTGACCAAACTGTGCATTTCAGCTCAGGAACAGCATTTTGAGCACAGACAAATCATCAGGGCTGGATTAATGTGAACTTCATGTTGACACACAAATAACTTCTTCAGAATGACTTGAAATGTGATAAATATGAAGGCCAATGATGTTTAAGGTGTTCTGGATTGAAGGAATTGCACGGACAGCATATTTTACCAAACTGTGCATTTCAGCTCTGGAACAGCATTTGAAGCGTATGGAAATCATTAAGGCTGCACGATTCTATACTTTATGTTTTCAAACAAATTTCTTCTTCAAAATTGTTTGAGAAGTAAAACAAGTGATGTTTGAGTTGGTTTGGTTTGAAGTGATTCGATGGAAAGCATATTTGTAAAAACTGTGCATTTCAGCTCATGAACAACATTTTAAGAGCAGATAAATCATGAGGTCTGTATTAACATGAACATAATGTTGACACACAAATGTCATCTTCAGAATGATTTGAGAAGTGATTAATATGAAGGCCAATGATGTTTAAGGTGTTCTATATTGAAGGAATGGCACGGACAGCATATTTGACCAAACTGTGCATTTCAGCTCTGGAACAGCATTTGAAGCGTATGGAAATCATTAAGGCTGCACCATTCTACACTTTATGTTTTCAAACAAATTTCTCCTTCAAAATTATTTGAGAAGTAAAACAAGTGATGTTTGAGTTGGTTTGGTTTGAAGTGATTCCATGGAAAGCATATTTGTCCAAACTGTGCATTTCAGCTCATGAACAGCATTTTAAGAGCAGATAAATCATGAGGTCTGTATTAACATGAACATAATGTTGACACACAAATGTCATCTTCAGAATGATTTGAGAAGTGATTAATATGATGTTTAATGATGTTTAACGTGCAACGGCTTAAAGGAATTGCATGCATAACATATTTGACCAAATTGTGCATTTCAGCTCCGGACCACCATTTTAATAGCAGAAAAATCATGACAGCTGTTTTGACATGAACATAATGTTGACACACAAATTTCTTCTCCAGAATGATTTGAGAAGTGATAAATATGAAGGCCAATGATGTTTAACGTGGTTGGGCGTGAATGAACGACATGGACAGCATATTTGACCAAACTGTGCATTTCAGCTTAGGAAAAGCATTTTCAGAGCAGAAAATTGATGACAGATGTATTAACATGAAAATAATGTTGACACACAAATTTCTTCTTCAGAATGATTCGAGAAGTGATAAATATGATGTTTAATGATGTTTAACGTGCAACGGCTTGAAGGAATTGCATGCATAACATATTTGACCAAATTGTGTATTTCAGCTCTGGACCACCATTTTAATAGCAGAAAAATCATGACAGCTGTTTTGACATGAACATAATGTTGACACACAAATTTCTTCTCCAGAATGATTTGAGAAGTGATAAATATGAAGGCCAATGATGTTTAACGTGGTTGGGCGTGAATGAATGACATGGACAGCATATTTGCACAAACTGTGCACTTCAGCTCTGGAACAGCATTTGAAGCGTATAGAAATCATTAAGGCTGCACGATTCTACACTTTATGTTTTCAAACAAATTTCTTGTTCAACTGATTTGAGAAGTGAAAATATGAAGGCCAATGATGTTTAAGGTGTTCTGGATTGAAGGAATGGCACGGACAGCATATTTGACCAAACTGTGCATTTCAGCTCTGGAACAGCATTTGAAGCGTATGGAAATCATTAAGGCTGCACGATTCTACACTTTATGTTTTCAAACAAATTTTTTCTTCAAACTGATTTGAGAAGTGATAAATATGAAGGCCAATGATGTTTAAGGTGTTCTGGAATTGAAGGAATTGCACGGACAGCATATTTGACCAAACTGTGCATTTCAGCTCAGGAACAGCATTTTGAGCACAGACAAATTATCAGGGCTGGATTAAGGTGAACTTCATGTTGACACACAAATAACTTCTTCAGAATGACTTGAAATGTGATAAATATGAAGGCAAATGGTGTTTGAGCTGACTTGGTTTGAAGGAATTGCATGGACAGCATATTTGACCAAACTGTGCATTTCAGCTCAGGAACAGCATTTTGAGCACAGACAAATTATCAGGGCTGGATTAACGTGAACGTCATGTTGACACACAAATGACTTCTTCAGAATGACTTGAAATGTGATAAATATGAAGGCAAATGATGTTCAAGGTGTTCTGGTTTGACGGGATGCATTGACAGTGTATTTTACCAAACTGTGCATTTCAGCTCAGGAACAGCATTTTTTAGTACAGACAAATTATCAGGGCTGTATTAACGTGAAGTTCATGTTGACACACAAATTACTTCTTCAGAATGACTTGAAATGCGATAAATATGAAGGCAAATGATGTTAAAGGTGTTCTGGTTTGAAGGAATTGCATATTTCAGCAATCTGTGCATTTAAGACCAGGACCAGCATTTGAAGCTGAGAAAAATCATCAGGGTTGCATTAACGTGAAGTTCATGTTGACACACAACGATTTTCTTCAGATTGACTTGAAATGTGATAAATATGAAGATGTTTAAGGTGTTCTGGTTTATAAAGGAATGCATGGAGAATACATTTGACCAAACTGAGAATTTCAGCTCAGGAACAGCATTTGAAGCTGAGAAAACTCATCAGGGCTGTATAAACATGAAGTTCATGTTGACACACAACTTTCTTCTTCAGAAAGATTCGAAATGCGATAAATATGAAGACAAATGATGTCAAAAGTGTTTTTGTTTGAAGAAATTGCATGGACAGCATATTTGACCAAACTGTGCATATGAGCTCAGGAACAGCATTTGAAGCTCAGAAAAGTCATCAGGGCTGCAATCACGTGAAGTACATGTTGACAAAATATTTTTTTCTTCAGAATGACTTGAAATGCGAGAAATATGAAGTCAAATGATGTTCAAGGTGTTCTGGGTTGAAGGGATGCATTTACAGTGCATTTGACCAAACTGTGCTTTTCAGCTCAGGAACAGCATTTTAAGCACAGACAAATTATCAGGGCTGGATTAACGTGAACTTCATGTTGACACACAAATTACTTCTTCAGAATGACTTGAAATGTGATAAATATGAAGGCAAATGGTGTTTGAGCTGACTTGGTTTGAAGGAATTGCATGGACAGCATATTTGACCAAACTGTGCATTTCAGCTCAGGAACAGCATTTTGAGCACAGACAAATCATCAGGGCTGGATTAATGTGAACTTCATGTTGACACACAAATAACTTCTTCAGAATGACTTGAAATGTGATAAATATGAAGGCCAATGATGTTTAAGGTGTTCTGGATTGAAGGAATTGCACGGACAGCATATTTTACCAAACTGTGCATTTCAGCTCTGGAACAGCATTTGAAGCGTATGGAAATCATTAAGGCTGCACGATTCTATACTTTATGTTTTCAAACAAATTTCTTCTTCAAAATTGTTTGAGAAGTAAAACAAGTGATGTTTGAGTTGGTTTGGTTTGAAGTGATTCGATGGAAAGCATATTTGTAAAAACTGTGCATTTCAGCTCATGAACAACATTTTAAGAGCAGATAAATCATGAGGTCTGTATTAACATGAACATAATGTTGACACACAAATGTCATCTTCAGAATGATTTGAGAAGTGATTAATATGAAGGCCAATGATGTTTAAGGTGTTCTATATTGAAGGAATGGCACGGACAGCATATTTGACCAAACTGTGCATTTCAGCTCTGGAACAGCATTTGAAGCGTATGGAAATCATTAAGGCTGCACCATTCTACACTTTATGTTTTCAAACAAATTTCTCCTTCAAAATTATTTGAGAAGTAAAACAAGTGATGTTTGAGTTGGTTTGGTTTGAAGTGATTCCATGGAAAGCATATTTGTCCAAACTGTGCATTTCAGCTCATGAACAGCATTTTAAGAGCAGATAAATCATGAGGTCTGTATTAACATGAACATAATGTTGACACACAAATGTCATCTTCAGAATGATTTGAGAAGTGATTAATATGATGTTTAATGATGTTTAACGTGCAACGGCTTAAAGGAATTGCATGCATAACATATTTGACCAAATTGTGCATTTCAGCTCCGGACCACCATTTTAATAGCAGAAAAATCATGACAGCTGTTTTGACATGAACATAATGTTGACACACAAATTTCTTCTCCAGAATGATTTGAGAAGTGATAAATATGAAGGCCAATGATGTTTAACGTGGTTGGGCGTGAATGAACGACATGGACAGCATATTTGACCAAACTGTGCATTTCAGCTTAGGAAAAGCATTTTCAGAGCAGAAAATTGATGACAGATGTATTAACATGAAAATAATGTTGACACACAAATTTCTTCTTCAGAATGATTCGAGAAGTGATAAATATGATGTTTAATGATGTTTAACGTGCAACGGCTTGAAGGAATTGCATGCATAACATATTTGACCAAATTGTGTATTTCAGCTCTGGACCACCATTTTAATAGCAGAAAAATCATGACAGCTGTTTTGACATGAACATAATGTTGACACACAAATTTCTTCTCCAGAATGATTTGAGAAGTGATAAATATGAAGGCCAATGATGTTTAACGTGGTTGGGCGTGAATGAATGACATGGACAGCATATTTGCACAAACTGTGCACTTCAGCTCTGGAACAGCATTTGAAGCGTATAGAAATCATTAAGGCTGCACGATTCTACACTTTATGTTTTCAAACAAATTTCTTGTTCAACTGATTTGAGAAGTGAAAATATGAAGGCCAATGATGTTTAAGGTGTTCTGGATTGAAGGAATGGCACGGACAGCATATTTGACCAAACTGTGCATTTCAGCTCTGGAACAGCATTTGAAGCGTATGGAAATCATTAAGGCTGCACGATTCTACACTTTATGTTTTCAAACAAATTTTTTCTTCAAACTGATTTGAGAAGTGATAAATATGAAGGCCAATGATGTTTAAGGTGTTCTGGAATTGAAGGAATTGCACGGACAGCATATTTGACCAAACTGTGCATTTCAGCTCAGGAACAGCATTTTGAGCACAGACAAATTATCAGGGCTGGATTAAGGTGAACTTCATGTTGACACACAAATAACTTCTTCAGAATGACTTGAAATGTGATAAATATGAAGGCAAATGGTGTTTGAGCTGACTTGGTTTGAAGGAATTGCATGGACAGCATATTTGACCAAACTGTGCATTTCAGCTCAGGAACAGCATTTTGAGCACAGACAAATTATCAGGGCTGGATTAACGTGAACGTCATGTTGACACACAAATGACTTCTTCAGAATGACTTGAAATGTGATAAATATGAAGGCAAATGATGTTCAAGGTGTTCTGGTTTGACGGGATGCATTGACAGTGTATTTTACCAAACTGTGCATTTCAGCTCAGGAACAGCATTTTTTAGTACAGACAAATTATCAGGGCTGTATTAACGTGAAGTTCATGTTGACACACAAATTACTTCTTCAGAATGACTTGAAATGCGATAAATATGAAGGCAAATGATGTTAAAGGTGTTCTGGTTTGAAGGAATTGCATATTTCAGCAATCTGTGCATTTAAGACCAGGACCAGCATTTGAAGCTGAGAAAAATCATCAGGGTTGCATTAACGTGAAGTTCATGTTGACACACAACGATTTTCTTCAGATTGACTTGAAATGTGATAAATATGAAGATGTTTAAGGTGTTCTGGTTTATAAAGGAATGCATGGAGAATACATTTGACCAAACTGAGAATTTCAGCTCAGGAACAGCATTTGAAGCTGAGAAAACTCATCAGGGCTGTATAAACATGAAGTTCATGTTGACACACAACTTTCTTCTTCAGAAAGATTCGAAATGCGATAAATATGAAGACAAATGATGTCAAAAGTGTTTTTGTTTGAAGAAATTGCATGGACAGCATATTTGACCAAACTGTGCATATGAGCTCAGGAACAGCATTTGAAGCTCAGAAAAGTCATCAGGGCTGCAATCACGTGAAGTACATGTTGACAAAATATTTTTTTCTTCAGAATGACTTGAAATGCGAGAAATATGAAGTCAAATGATGTTCAAGGTGTTCTGGGTTGAAGGGATGCATTTACAGTGCATTTGACCAAACTGTGCTTTTCAGCTCAGGAACAGCATTTTAAGCACAGACAAATTATCAGGGCTGGATTAACGTGAACTTCATGTTGACACACAAATTACTTCTTCAGAATGACTTGAAATGTGATAAATATGAAGGCAAATGGTGTTTGAGCTGACTTGGTTTGAAGGAATTGCATGGACAGCATATTTGACCAAACTGTGCATTTCAGCTCAGGAACAGCATTTTGAGCACAGACAAATCATCAGGGCTGGATTAATGTGAACTTCATGTTGACACACAAATAACTTCTTCAGAATGACTTGAAATGTGATAAATATGAAGGCCAATGATGTTTAAGGTGTTCTGGATTGAAGGAATTGCACGGACAGCATATTTTACCAAACTGTGCATTTCAGCTCTGGAACAGCATTTGAAGCGTATGGAAATCATTAAGGCTGCACGATTCTATACTTTATGTTTTCAAACAAATTTCTTCTTCAAAATTGTTTGAGAAGTAAAACAAGTGATGTTTGAGTTGGTTTGGTTTGAAGTGATTCGATGGAAAGCATATTTGTAAAAACTGTGCATTTCAGCTCATGAACAACATTTTAAGAGCAGATAAATCATGAGGTCTGTATTAACATGAACATAATGTTGACACACAAATGTCATCTTCAGAATGATTTGAGAAGTGATTAATATGAAGGCCAATGATGTTTAAGGTGTTCTATATTGAAGGAATGGCACGGACAGCATATTTGACCAAACTGTGCATTTCAGCTCTGGAACAGCATTTGAAGCGTATGGAAATCATTAAGGCTGCACCATTCTACACTTTATGTTTTCAAACAAATTTCTCCTTCAAAATTATTTGAGAAGTAAAACAAGTGATGTTTGAGTTGGTTTGGTTTGAAGTGATTCCATGGAAAGCATATTTGTCCAAACTGTGCATTTCAGCTCATGAACAGCATTTTAAGAGCAGATAAATCATGAGGTCTGTATTAACATGAACATAATGTTGACACACAAATGTCATCTTCAGAATGATTTGAGAAGTGATTAATATGATGTTTAATGATGTTTAACGTGCAACGGCTTAAAGGAATTGCATGCATAACATATTTGACCAAATTGTGCATTTCAGCTCCGGACCACCATTTTAATAGCAGAAAAATCATGACAGCTGTTTTGACATGAACATAATGTTGACACACAAATTTCTTCTCCAGAATGATTTGAGAAGTGATAAATATGAAGGCCAATGATGTTTAACGTGGTTGGGCGTGAATGAACGACATGGACAGCATATTTGACCAAACTGTGCATTTCAGCTTAGGAAAAGCATTTTCAGAGCAGAAAATTGATGACAGATGTATTAACATGAAAATAATGTTGACACACAAATTTCTTCTTCAGAATGATTCGAGAAGTGATAAATATGATGTTTAATGATGTTTAACGTGCAACGGCTTGAAGGAATTGCATGCATAACATATTTGACCAAATTGTGTATTTCAGCTCCGGACCACCATTTTAATAGCAGAAAAATCATGACAGCTGTTTTGACATGAACATAATGTTGACACACAAATTTCTTCTCCAGAATGATTTGAGAAGTGATAAATATGAAGGCCAATGATGTTTAACGTGGTTGGGCGTGAATGAATGACATGGACAGCATATTTGCACAAACTGTGCACTTCAGCTCTGGAACAGCATTTGAAGCGTATAGAAATCATTAAGGCTGCACGATTCTACACTTTATGTTTTCAAACAAATTTCTTGTTCAACTGATTTGAGAAGTGAAAATATGAAGGCCAATGATGTTTAAGGTGTTCTGGATTGAAGGAATGGCACGGACAGCATATTTGACCAAACTGTGCATTTCAGCTCTGGAACAGCATTTGAAGCGTATGGAAATCATTAAGGCTGCACGATTCTACACTTTATGTTTTCAAACAAATTTTTTCTTCAAACTGATTTGAGAAGTGATAAATATGAAGGCCAATGATGTTTAAGGTGTTCTGGAATTGAAGGAATTGCACGGACAGCATATTTGACCAAACTGTGCATTTCAGCTCAGGAACAGCATTTTGAGCACAGACAAATTATCAGGGCTGGATTAAGGTGAACTTCATGTTGACACACAAATAACTTCTTCAGAATGACTTGAAATGTGATAAATATGAAGGCAAATGGTGTTTGAGCTGACTTGGTTTGAAGGAATTGCATGGACAGCATATTTGACCAAACTGTGCATTTCAGCTCAGGAACAGCATTTTGAGCACAGACAAATTATCAGGGCTGGATTAACGTGAACGTCATGTTGACACACAAATGACTTCTTCAGAATGACTTGAAATGTGATAAATATGAAGGCAAATGATGTTCAAGGTGTTCTGGTTTGACGGGATGCATTGACAGTGTATTTTACCAAACTGTGCATTTCAGCTCAGGAACAGCATTTTTTAGTACAGACAAATTATCAGGGCTGTATTAACGTGAAGTTCATGTTGACACACAAATTACTTCTTCAGAATGACTTGAAATGCGATAAATATGAAGGCAAATGATGTTAAAGGTGTTCTGGTTTGAAGGAATTGCATATTTCAGCAATCTGTGCATTTAAGACCAGGACCAGCATTTGAAGCTGAGAAAAATCATCAGGGTTGCATTAACGTGAAGTTCATGTTGACACACAACGATTTTCTTCAGATTGACTTGAAATGTGATAAATATGAAGATGTTTAAGGTGTTCTGGTTTATAAAGGAATGCATGGAGAATACATTTGACCAAACTGAGAATTTCAGCTCAGGAACAGCATTTGAAGCTGAGAAAACTCATCAGGGCTGTATAAACATGAAGTTCATGTTGACACACAACTTTCTTCTTCAGAAAGATTCGAAATGCGATAAATATGAAGACAAATGATGTCAAAAGTGTTTTTGTTTGAAGAAATTGCATGGACAGCATATTTGACCAAACTGTGCATATGAGCTCAGGAACAGCATTTGAAGCTCAGAAAAGTCATCAGGGCTGCAATCACGTGAAGTACATGTTGACAAAATGTTTTTTTCTTCAGAATGACTTGAAATGCGAGAAATATGAAGTCAAATGATGTTCAAGGTGTTCTGGGTTGAAGGGATGCATTTACAGTGCATTTGACCAAACTGTGCTTTTCAGCTCAGGAACAGCATTTTAAGCACAGCCAAATTATCAGGGCTGGATTAACGTGAACTTCATGTTGACACACAAATTACTTCTTCAGAATGACTTGAAATGTGATAAATATGAAGGCAAATGGTGTTTGAGCTGACTTGGTTTGAAGGAATTGCATGGACAGCATATTTGACCAAACTGTGCATTTCAGCTCAGGAACAGCATTTTAAGCACAGACAAATAATCAGGGCTGGATTAATGTGAACTTCATGTTGACACACAAATAACTTCTTCAGAATGACTTGAAATGTGATAAATATGAAGGCCAATGATGTTTAAGGTGTTCTGGATTGAAGGAATTGCACGGACAGCATATTTTACCAAACTGTGCATTTCAGCTCTGGAACAGCATTTGAAGCGTATGGAAATCATTAAGGCTGCACGATTCTATACTTTATGTTTTCAAACAAATTTCTTCTTCAAAATTGTTTGAGAAGTAAAACAAGTGATGTTTGAGTTGGTTTGGTTTGAAGTGATTCGATGGAAAGCATATTTGTAAAAACTGTGCATTTCAGCTCATGAACAACATTTTAAGAGCAGATAAATCATGAGGTCTGTATTAACATGAACATAATGTTGACACACAAATGTCATCTTCAGAATGATTTGAGAAGTGATTAATATGATGTTTAATGATGTTTAACGTGCAACGGCTTGAAGGAATTGCATGCATAACATATTTGACCAAATTGTGCATTTCAGCTCCGGACCAGCATTTTAATAGCAGAAAAATCATGACAGCTGTTTTGACATGAACATAATGTTGACATACAAATTTCTTCTCCAGAATGATTTGAGAAGTGATAAATATGAAGGCCAATGATGTTTAACGTGGTTGGGCGTGAATGAACGACATGGACAGCATATTTGACCAAACTGTGCATTTCAGCTTAGGAAAAGCATTTTCAGAGCAGAAAATTGATGACAGATGTATTAACATGAAAATAATGTTGACACACAAATTTCTTCTTCAGAATGATTCGAGAAGTGATAAATATGATGTTTAATGATGTTTAACGTGCAACGGCTTGAAGGAATTGCATGCATAACATATTTGACCAAATTGTGTATTTCAGCTCCGGACCACCATTTTAATAGCAGAAAAATCATGACAGCTGTTTTGACATGAACATAATGTTGACACACAAATTTCTTCTCCAGAATGATTTGAGAAGTGATAAATATGAAGGCCAATGATGTTTAACGTGGTTGGGCGTGAATGAATGACATGGACAGCATATTTGCACAAACTGTGCACTTCAGCTCTGGAACAGCATTTGAAGCGTATAGAAATCATTAAGGCTGCACGATTCTACACTTTATGTTTTCAAACAAATTTCTTGTTCAACTGATTTGAGAAGTGATAAATATGAAGGCCAATGATGTTTAAGGTGTTCTATATTGAAGGAATGGCACGGACAGCATATTTGACCAAACTGTGCATTTCAGCTCTGGAACAGCATTTGAAGCGTATGGAAATCATTAAGGCTGCACCATTCTACACTTTATGTTTTCAAACAAATTTCTTCTTCAAAATTATTTGAGAAGTAAAACAAGTGATGTTTGAGTTGGTTTGGTTTGAAGTGATTCGATGGAAAGCATATTTGTCCAAACTGTGCATTTCAGCTCATGAACAGCATTTTAAGAGCAGATAAATCATGAGGTCTGTATTAACATGAACATAATGTTGACACACAAATGTCATCTTCAGAATGATTTGAGAAGTGATTAATATGATGTTTAATGATGTTTAACGTGCAACGGCTTGAAGGAATTGCATGCATAACATATTTGACCAAATTGTGCATTTCAGCTCCGGACCACCATTTTAATAGCAGAAAAATCATGACAGCTGTTTTGACATGAACATAATGTTGACACACAAATTTCTTCTCCAGAATGATTTGAGAAGTGATAAATATGAAGGCCAATGATGTTTAACGTGGTTGGGCGTGAATGAACGACATGGACAGCATATTTGACCAAACTGTGCATTTCAGCTTAGGAAAAGCATTTTCAGAGCAGAAAATTGATGACAGATGTATTAGCATGAAAATAATGTTGACACACAAATTTCTTCTTCAGAATGATTCGAGAAGTGATAAATATGATGTTTAATGATGTTTAACGTGCAACGGCTTGAAGGAATTGCATGCATAACATATTTGACCAAATTGTGCATTTCAGCTCCGGACCACCATTTTAATAGCAGAAAAATCATGACAGCTGTTTTGACATGAACATAATGTTGACACACAAATTTCTTCTCCAGAATGATTTGAGAAGTGATAAATATGAAGGCCAATGATGTTTAACGTGGTTGGGCGTGAATGAATGACATGGACAGCATATTTGCACAAACTGTGCACTTCAGCTCTGGAACAGCATTTGAAGCGTATAGAAATCATTAAGGCTGCACGATTCTACACTTTATGTTTTCAAACAAATTTCTTGTTCAACTGATTTGAGAAGTGAAAATATGAAGGCCAATGATGTTTAAGGTGTTCTGGATTGAAGGAATGGCACGGACAGCATATTTGACCAAACTGTGCATTTCAGCTCTGGAACAGCATTTGAAGCGTATGGAAATCATTAAGGCTGCACGATTCTACACTTTATGTTTTCAAACAAATTTTTTCTTCAAACTGATTTGAGAAGTGATAAATATGAAGGCCAATGATGTTTAAGGTGTTCTGGAATTGAAGGAATTGCACGGACAGCATATTTGACCAAATTGTGCATTTCAGCTCAGGAACAGCATTTTGAGCACAGACAAATTATCAGGGCTGGATTAAGGTGAACTTCATGTTGACACACAAATAACTTCTTCAGAATGACTTGAAATGTGATAAATATGAAGGCAAATGGTGTTTGAGCTGACTTGGTTTGAAGGAATTGCATGGACAGCATATTTGACCAAACTGTGCATTTCAGCTCAGGAACAGCATTTTGAGCACAGACAAATTATCAGGGCTGGATTAACGTGAACGTCATGTTGACACACAAATAACTTCTTCAGAATGACTTGAAATGTGATAAATATGAAGGCCAATGATGTGTAAGGTGTTCTGAATTGAAGGAATTGCACGGACAGCATATTTTACCAAACTGTGCATTTCAGCTCTGGAACAGCATTTGAAGCGTATGGAAATCAGTAAGGCTGCACGATTCTATACTTTATGTTTTCAAACAAATTTCTTCTTCAAAATTGTTTGAGAAGTAAAACAAGTGATGTTTGAGTTGGTTTGGTTTGAAGTGATTCGATGGAAAGCATATTTGTAAAACTGTGCATTTCAGCTCATGAACAACATTTTAAGAGCAGATAAATCATGAGGTCTGTATTAACATGAACATAATGTTGACACACAAATGTCATCTTCAGAATGATTTGAGAAGTGATTAATATGATGTTTAATGATGTTTAACGTGCAACGGCTTGAAGGAATTGCATGCATAACATATTTGACCAAATTGTGCATTTCAGCTCCGGACCAGCATTTTAATAGCAGAAAAATCATGACAGCTGTTTTGACATGAACATAATGTTGACATACAAATTTCTTCTCCAGAATGATTTGAGAAGTGATAAATATGAAGGCCAATGATGTTTAACGTGGTTGGGCGTGAATGAACGACATGGACAGCATATTTGACCAAACTGTGCATTTCAGCTTAGGAAAAGCATTTTCAGAGCAGAAAATTGATGACAGATGTATTAACATGAAAATAATGTTGACACACAAATTTCTTCTTCAGAATGATTCGAGAAGTGATAAATATGATGTTTAATGATGTTTAACGTGCAACGGCTTGAAGGAATTGCATGCATAACATATTTGACCAAATTGTGTATTTCAGCTCCGGACCACCATTTTAATAGCAGAAAAATCATGACAGCTGTTTTGACATGAACATAATGTTGACACACAAATTTCTTCTCCAGAATGATTTGAGAAGTGATAAATATGAAGGCCAATGATGTTTAACGTGGTTGGGCGTGAATGAATGACATGGACAGCATATTTGCACAAACTGTGCACTTCAGCTCTGGAACAGCATTTGAAGCGTATAGAAATCATTAAGGCTGCACGATTCTACACTTTATGTTTTCAAACAAATTTCTTGTTCAACTGATTTGAGAAGTGATAAATATGAAGGCCAATGATGTTTAAGGTGTTCTATATTGAAGGAATGGCACGGACAGCATATTTGACCAAACTGTGCATTTCAGCTCTGGAACAGCATTTGAAGCGTATGGAAATCATTAAGGCTGCACCATTCTACACTTTATGTTTTCAAACAAATTTCTTCTTCAAAATTATTTGAGAAGTAAAACAAGTGATGTTTGAGTTGGTTTGGTTTGAAGTGATTCGATGGAAAGCATATTTGTCCAAACTGTGCATTTCAGCTCATGAACAGCATTTTAAGAGCAGATAAATCATGAGGTCTGTATTAACATGAACATAATGTTGACACACAAATGTCATCTTCAGAATGATTTGAGAAGTGATTAATATGATGTTTAATGATGTTTAACGTGCAACGGCTTAAAGGAATTGCATGCATAACATATTTGACCAAATTGTGCATTTCAGCTCCGGACCACCATTTTAATAGCAGAAAAATCATGACAGCTGTTTTGACATGAACATAATGTTGACACACAAATTTCTTCTCCAGAATGATTTGAGAAGTGATAAATATGAAGGCCAATGATGTTTAACGTGGTTGGGCGTGAATGAACGACATGGACAGCATATTTGACCAAACTGTGCATTTCAGCTTAGGAAAAGCATTTTCAGAGCAGAAAATTGATGACAGATGTATTAACATGAAAATAATGTTGACACACAAATTTCTTCTTCAGAATGATTCGAGAAGTGATAAATATGATGTTTAATGATGTTTAACGTGCAACGGCTTGAAGGAATTGCATGCATAACATATTTGACCAAATTGTGTATTTCAGCTCCGGACCACCATTTTAATAGCAGAAAAATCATGACAGCTGTTTTGACATGAACATAATGTTGACACACAAATTTCTTCTCCAGAATGATTTGAGAAGTGATAAATATGAAGGCCAATGATGTTTAACGTGGTTGGGCGTGAATGAATGACATGGACAGCATATTTGCACAAACTGTGCACTTCAGCTCTGGAACAGCATTTGAAGCGTATAGAAATCATTAAGGCTGCACGATTCTACACTTTATGTTTTCAAACAAATTTCTTGTTCAACTGATTTGAGAAGTGAAAATATGAAGGCCAATGATGTTTAAGGTGTTCTGGATTGAAGGAATGGCACGGACAGCATATTTGACCAAACTGTGCATTTCAGCTCTGGAACAGCATTTGAAGCGTATGGAAATCATTAAGGCTGCACGATTCTACACTTTATGTTTTCAAACAAATTTTTTCTTCAAACTGATTTGAGAAGTGATAAATATGAAGGCCAATGATGTTTAAGGTGTTCTGGAATTGAAGGAATTGCACGGACAGCATATTTGACCAAACTGTGCATTTCAGCTCAGGAACAGCATTTTGAGCACAGACAAATTATCAGGGCTGGATTAAGGTGAACTTCATGTTGACACACAAATAACTTCTTCAGAATGACTTGAAATGTGATAAATATGAAGGCAAATGGTGTTTGAGCTGACTTGGTTTGAAGGAATTGCATGGACAGCATATTTGACCAAACTGTGCATTTCAGCTCAGGAACAGCATTTTGAGCACAGACAAATTATCAGGGCTGGATTAACGTGAACGTCATGTTGACACACAAATGACTTCTTCAGAATGACTTGAAATGTGATAAATATGAAGGCAAATGATGTTCAAGGTGTTCTGGTTTGACGGGATGCATTGACAGTGTATTTTACCAAACTGTGCATTTCAGCTCAGGAACAGCATTTTTTAGTACAGACAAATTATCAGGGCTGTATTAACGTGAAGTTCATGTTGACACACAAATTACTTCTTCAGAATGACTTGAAATGCGATAAATATGAAGGCAAATGATGTTAAAGGTGTTCTGGTTTGAAGGAATTGCATATTTCAGCAATCTGTGCATTTAAGACCAGGACCAGCATTTGAAGCTGAGAAAAATCATCAGGGTTGCATTAACGTGAAGTTCATGTTGACACACAACGATTTTCTTCAGATTGACTTGAAATGTGATAAATATGAAGATGTTTAAGGTGTTCTGGTTTATAAAGGAATGCATGGAGAATACATTTGACCAAACTGAGAATTTCAGCTCAGGAACAGCATTTGAAGCTGAGAAAACTCATCAGGGCTGTATAAACATGAAGTTCATGTTGACACACAACTTTCTTCTTCAGAAAGATTCGAAATGCGATAAATATGAAGACAAATGATGTCAAAAGTGTTTTTGTTTGAAGAAATTGCATGGACAGCATATTTGACCAAACTGTGCATATGAGCTCAGGAACAGCATTTGAAGCTCAGAAAAGTCATCAGGGCTGCAATCACGTGAAGTACATGTTGACAAAATATTTTTTTCTTCAGAATGACTTGAAATGCGAGAAATATGAAGTCAAATGATGTTCAAGGTGTTCTGGGTTGAAGGGATGCATTTACAGTGCATTTGACCAAACTGTGCTTTTCAGCTCAGGAACAGCATTTTAAGCACAGACAAATTATCAGGGCTGGATTAACGTGAACTTCATGTTGACACACAAATTACTTCTTCAGAATGACTTGAAATGTGATAAATATGAAGGCAAATGGTGTTTGAGCTGACTTGGTTTGAAGGAATTGCATGGACAGCATATTTGACCAAACTGTGCATTTCAGCTCAGGAACAGCATTTTGAGCACAGACAAATCATCAGGGCTGGATTAATGTGAACTTCATGTTGACACACAAATAACTTCTTCAGAATGACTTGAAATGTGATAAATATGAAGGCCAATGATGTTTAAGGTGTTCTGGATTGAAGGAATTGCACGGACAGCATATTTTACCAAACTGTGCATTTCAGCTCTGGAACAGCATTTGAAGCGTATGGAAATCATTAAGGCTGCACGATTCTATACTTTATGTTTTCAAACAAATTTCTTCTTCAAAATTGTTTGAGAAGTAAAACAAGTGATGTTTGAGTTGGTTTGGTTTGAAGTGATTCGATGGAAAGCATATTTGTAAAAACTGTGCATTTCAGCTCATGAACAACATTTTAAGAGCAGATAAATCATGAGGTCTGTATTAACATGAACATAATGTTGACACACAAATGTCATCTTCAGAATGATTTGAGAAGTGATTAATATGAAGGCCAATGATGTTTAAGGTGTTCTATATTGAAGGAATGGCACGGACAGCATATTTGACCAAACTGTGCATTTCAGCTCTGGAACAGCATTTGAAGCGTATGGAAATCATTAAAGCTGCACCATTCTACACTTTATGTTTTCAAACAAATTTCTCCTTCAAAATTATTTGAGAAGTAAAACAAGTGATGTTTGAGTTGGTTTGGTTTGAAGTGATTCGATGGAAAGCATATTTGTCCAAACTGTGCATTTCAGCTCATGAACAGCATTTTAAGAGCAGATAAATCATGAGGTCTGTATTAACATGAACATAATGTTGACACACAAATGTCATCTTCAGAATGATTTGAGAAGTGATTAATATGATGTTTAATGATGTTTAACGTGCAACGGCTTAAAGGAATTGCATGCATAACATATTTGACCAAATTGTGCATTTCAGCTCCGGACCACCATTTTAATAGCAGAAAAATCATGACAGCTGTTTTGACATGAACATAATGTTGACACACAAATTTCTTCTCCAGAATGATTTGAGAAGTGATAAATATGAAGGCCAATGATGTTTAACGTGGTTGGGCGTGAATGAACGACATGGACAGCATATTTGACCAAACTGTGCATTTCAGCTTAGGAAAAGCATTTTCAGAGCAGAAAATTGATGACAGATGTATTAACATGAAAATAATGTTGACACACAAATTTCTTCTTCAGAATGATTCGAGAAGTGATAAATATGATGTTTAATGATGTTTAACGTGCAACGGCTTGAAGGAATTGCATGCATAACATATTTGACCAAATTGTGTATTTCAGCTCCGGACCACCATTTTAATAGCAGAAAAATCATGACAGCTGTTTTGACATGAACATAATGTTGACACACAAATTTCTTCTCCAGAATGATTTGAGAAGTGATAAATATGAAGGCCAATGATGTTTAACGTGGTTGGGCGTGAATGAATGACATGGACAGCATATTTGCACAAACTGTGCACTTCAGCTCTGGAACAGCATTTGAAGCGTATAGAAATCATTAAGGCTGCACGATTCTACACTTTATGTTTTCAAACAAATTTCTTGTTCAACTGATTTGAGAAGTGAAAATATGAAGGCCAATGATGTTTAAGGTGTTCTGGATTGAAGGAATGGCACGGACAGCATATTTGACCAAACTGTGCATTTCAGCTCTGGAACAGCATTTGAAGCGTATGGAAATCATTAAGGCTGCACGATTCTACACTTTATGTTTTCAAACAAATTTTTTCTTCAAACTGATTTGAGAAGTGATAAATATGAAGGCCAATGATGTTTAAGGTGTTCTGGAATTGAAGGAATTGCACGGACAGCATATTTGACCAAATTGTGCATTTCAGCTCAGGAACAGCATTTTGAGCACAGACAAATTATCAGGGCTGGATTAAGGTGAACTTCATGTTGACACACAAATAACTTCTTCAGAATGACTTGAAATGTGATAAATATGAAGGCAAATGGTGTTTGAGCTGACTTGGTTTGAAGGAATTGCATGGACAGCATATTTGACCAAACTGTGCATTTCAGCTCAGGAACAGCATTTTGAGCACAGACAAATTATCAGGGCTGGATTAACGTGAACGTCATGTTGACACACAAATGACTTCTTCAGAATGACTTGAAATGTGATAAATATGAAGGCAAATGATGTTCAAGGTGTTCTGGTTTGACGGGATGCATTGACAGTGTATTTTACCAAACTGTGCATTTCAGCTCAGGAACAGCATTTTTTAGTACAGACAAATTATCAGGGCTGTATTAACGTGAAGTTCATGTTGACACACAAATTACTTCTTCAGAATGACTTGAAATGCGATAAATATGAAGGCAAATGATGTTAAAGGTGTTCTGGTTTGAAGGAATTGCATATTTCAGCAATCTGTGCATTTAAGACCAGGACCAGCATTTGAAGCTGAGAAAAAATCATCAGGGTTGCATTAACGTGAAGTTCATGTTGACACACAACGATTTTCTTCAGATTGACTTGAAATGTGATAAATATGAAGATGTTTAAGGTGTTCTGGTTTATAAAGGAATGCATGGAGAATACATTTGACCAAACTGAGAATTTCAGCTCAGGAACAGCATTTGAAGCTGAGAAAACTCATCAGGGCTGTATAAACATGAAGTTCATGTTGACACACAACTTTCTTCTTCAGAAAGATTCGAAATGCGATAAATATGAAGACAAATGATGTCAAAAGTGTTTTTGTTTGAAGAAATTGCATGGACAGCATATTTGACCAAACTGTGCATATGAGCTCAGGAACAGCATTTGAAGCTCAGAAAAGTCATCAGGGCTGCAATCACGTGAAGTACATGTTGACAAAATATTTTTTTCTTCAGAATGACTTGAAATGCGAGAAATATGAAGTCAAATGATGTTCAAGGTGTTCTGGGTTGAAGGGATGCATTTACAGTGCATTTGACCAAACTGTGCTTTTCAGCTCAGGAACAGCATTTTAAGCACAGACAAATTATCAGGGCTGGATTAACGTGAACTTCATGTTGACACACAAATTACTTCTTCAGAATGACTTGAAATGTGATAAATATGAAGGCAAATGGTGTTTGAGCTGACTTGGTTTGAAGGAATTGCATGGACAGCATATTTGACCAAACTGTGCATTTCAGCTCAGGAACAGCATTTTGAGCACAGACAAATCATCAGGGCTGGATTAATGTGAACTTCATGTTGACACACAAATAACTTCTTCAGAATGACTTGAAATGTGATAAATATGAAGGCCAATGATGTGTAAGGTGTTCTGAATTGAAGGAATTGCACGGACAGCATATTTTACCAAACTGTGCATTTCAGCTCTGGAACAGCATTTGAAGCGTATGGAAATCAGTAAGGCTGCACGATTCTATACTTTATGTTTTCAAACAAATTTCTTCTTCAAAATTGTTTGAGAAGTAAAACAAGTGATGTTTGAGTTGGTTTGGTTTGAAGTGATTCGATGGAAAGCATATTTGTAAAAACTGTGCATTTCAGCTCATGAACAACATTTTAAGAGCAGATAAATCATGAGGTCTGTATTAACATGAACATAATGTTGACACACAAATGTCATCTTCAGAATGATTTGAGAAGTGATTAATATGATGTTTAATGATGTTTAACGTGCAACGGCTTGAAGGAATTGCATGCATAACATATTTGACCAAATTGTGCATTTCAGCTCCGGACCAGCATTTTAATAGCAGAAAAATCATGACAGCTGTTTTGACATGAACATAATGTTGACATACAAATTTCTTCTCCAGAATGATTTGAGAAGTGATAAATATGAAGGCCAATGATGTTTAACGTGGTTGGGCGTGAATGAACGACATGGACAGCATATTTGACCAAACTGTGCATTTCAGCTTAGGAAAAGCATTTTCAGAGCAGAAAATTGATGACAGATGTATTAACATGAAAATAATGTTGACACACAAATTTCTTCTTCAGAATGATTCGAGAAGTGATAAATATGATGTTTAATGATGTTTAACGTGCAACGGCTTGAAGGAATTGCATGCATAACATATTTGACCAAATTGTGTATTTCAGCTCCGGACCACCATTTTAATAGCAGAAAAATCATGACAGCTGTTTTGACATGAACATAATGTTGACACACAAATTTCTTCTCCAGAATGATTTGAGAAGTGATAAATATGAAGGCCAATGATGTTTAACGTGGTTGGGCGTGAATGAATGACATGGACAGCATATTTGCACAAACTGTGCACTTCAGCTCTGGAACAGCATTTGAAGCGTATAGAAATCATTAAGGCTGCACGATTCTACACTTTATGTTTTCAAACAAATTTCTTGTTCAACTGATTTGAGAAGTGATAAATATGAAGGCCAATGATGTTTAAGGTGTTCTATATTGAAGGAATGGCACGGACAGCATATTTGACCAAACTGTGCATTTCAGCTCTGGAACAGCATTTGAAGCGTATGGAAATCATTAAGGCTGCACCATTCTACACTTTATGTTTTCAAACAAATTTCTTCTTCAAAATTATTTGAGAAGTAAAACAAGTGATGTTTGAGTTGGTTTGGTTTGAAGTGATTCGATGGAAAGCATATTTGTCCAAACTGTGCATTTCAGCTCATGAACAGCATTTTAAGAGCAGATAAATCATGAGGTCTGTATTAACATGAACATAATGTTGACACACAAATGTCATCTTCAGAATGATTTGAGAAGTGATTAATATGATGTTTAATGATGTTTAACGTGCAACGGCTTAAAGGAATTGCATGCATAACATATTTGACCAAATTGTGCATTTCAGCTCCGGACCACCATTTTAATAGCAGAAAAATCATGACAGCTGTTTTGACATGAACATAATGTTGACACACAAATTTCTTCTCCAGAATGATTTGAGAAGTGATAAATATGAAGGCCAATGATGTTTAACGTGGTTGGGCGTGAATGAACGACATGGACAGCATATTTGACCAAACTGTGCATTTCAGCTTAGGAAAAGCATTTTCAGAGCAGAAAATTGATGACAGATGTATTAACATGAAAATAATGTTGACACACAAATTTCTTCTTCAGAATGATTCGAGAAGTGATAAATATGATGTTTAATGATGTTTAACGTGCAACGGCTTGAAGGAATTGCATGCATAACATATTTGACCAAATTGTGTATTTCAGCTCCGGACCACCATTTTAATAGCAGAAAAATCATGACAGCTGTTTTGACATGAACATAATGTTGACACACAAATTTCTTCTCCAGAATGATTTGAGAAGTGATAAATATGAAGGCCAATGATGTTTAACGTGGTTGGGCGTGAATGAATGACATGGACAGCATATTTGCACAAACTGTGCACTTCAGCTCTGGAACAGCATTTGAAGCGTATAGAAATCATTAAGGCTGCACGATTCTACACTTTATGTTTTCAAACAAATTTCTTGTTCAACTGATTTGAGAAGTGAAAATATGAAGGCCAATGATGTTTAAGGTGTTCTGGATTGAAGGAATGGCACGGACAGCATATTTGACCAAACTGTGCATTTCAGCTCTGGAACAGCATTTGAAGCGTATGGAAATCATTAAGGCTGCACGATTCTACACTTTATGTTTTCAAACAAATTTTTTCTTCAAACTGATTTGAGAAGTGATAAATATGAAGGCCAATGATGTTTAAGGTGTTCTGGAATTGAAGGAATTGCACGGACAGCATATTTGACCAAACTGTGCATTTCAGCTCAGGAACAGCATTTTGAGCACAGACAAATTATCAGGGCTGGATTAAGGTGAACTTCATGTTGACACACAAATAACTTCTTCAGAATGACTTGAAATGTGATAAATATGAAGGCAAATGGTGTTTGAGCTGACTTGGTTTGAAGGAATTGCATGGACAGCATATTTGACCAAACTGTGCATTTCAGCTCAGGAACAGCATTTTGAGCACAGACAAATTATCAGGGCTGGATTAACGTGAACGTCATGTTGACACACAAATGACTTCTTCAGAATGACTTGAAATGTGATAAATATGAAGGCAAATGATGTTCAAGGTGTTCTGGTTTGACGGGATGCATTGACAGTGTATTTTACCAAACTGTGCATTTCAGCTCAGGAACAGCATTTTTTAGTACAGACAAATTATCAGGGCTGTATTAACGTGAAGTTCATGTTGACACACAAATTACTTCTTCAGAATGACTTGAAATGCGATAAATATGAAGGCAAATGATGTTAAAGGTGTTCTGGTTTGAAGGAATTGCATATTTCAGCAATCTGTGCATTTAAGACCAGGACCAGCATTTGAAGCTGAGAAAAATCATCAGGGTTGCATTAACGTGAAGTTCATGTTGACACACAACGATTTTCTTCAGATTGACTTGAAATGTGATAAATATGAAGATGTTTAAGGTGTTCTGGTTTATAAAGGAATGCATGGAGAATACATTTGACCAAACTGAGAATTTCAGCTCAGGAACAGCATTTGAAGCTGAGAAAACTCATCAGGGCTGTATAAACATGAAGTTCATGTTGACACACAACTTTCTTCTTCAGAAAGATTCGAAATGCGATAAATATGAAGACAAATGATGTCAAAAGTGTTTTTGTTTGAAGAAATTGCATGGACAGCATATTTGACCAAACTGTGCATATGAGCTCAGGAACAGCATTTGAAGCTCAGAAAAGTCATCAGGGCTGCAATCACGTGAAGTACATGTTGACAAAATATTTTTTTCTTCAGAATGACTTGAAATGCGAGAAATATGAAGTCAAATGATGTTCAAGGTGTTCTGGGTTGAAGGGATGCATTTACAGTGCATTTGACCAAACTGTGCTTTTCAGCTCAGGAACAGCATTTTAAGCACAGACAAATTATCAGGGCTGGATTAACGTGAACTTCATGTTGACACACAAATTACTTCTTCAGAATGACTTGAAATGTGATAAATATGAAGGCAAATGGTGTTTGAGCTGACTTGGTTTGAAGGAATTGCATGGACAGCATATTTGACCAAACTGTGCATTTCAGCTCAGGAACAGCATTTTGAGCACAGACAAATCATCAGGGCTGGATTAATGTGAACTTCATGTTGACACACAAATAACTTCTTCAGAATGACTTGAAATGTGATAAATATGAAGGCCAATGATGTGTAAGGTGTTCTGGATTGAAGGAATTGCACGGACAGCATATTTTACCAAACTGTGCATTTCAGCTCTGGAACAGCATTTGAAGCGTATGGAAATCAGTAAGGCTGCACGATTCTATACTTTATGTTTTCAAACAAATTTCTTCTTCAAAATTGTTTGAGAAGTAAAACAAGTGATGTTTGAGTTGGTTTGGTTTGAAGTGATTCGATGGAAAGCATATTTGTAAAAACTGTGCATTTCAGCTCATGAACAACATTTTAAGAGCAGATAAATCATGAGGTCTGTATTAACATGAACATAATGTTGACACACAAATGTCATCTTCAGAATGATTTGAGAAGTGATTAATATGATGTTTAATGATGTTTAACGTGCAACGGCTTGAAGGAATTGCATGCATAACATATTTGACCAAATTGTGCATTTCAGCTCCGGACCAGCATTTTAATAGCAGAAAAATCATGACAGCTGTTTTGACATGAACATAATGTTGACATACAAATTTCTTCTCCAGAATGATTTGAGAAGTGATAAATATGAAGGCCAATGATGTTTAACGTGGTTGGGCGTGAATGAACGACATGGACAGCATATTTGACCAAACTGTGCATTTCAGCTTAGGAAAAGCATTTTCAGAGCAGAAAATTGATGACAGATGTATTAACATGAAAATAATGTTGACACACAAATTTCTTCTTCAGAATGATTCGAGAAGTGATAAATATGATGTTTAATGATGTTTAACGTGCAACGGCTTGAAGGAATTGCATGCATAACATATTTGACCAAATTGTGTATTTCAGCTCCGGACCACCATTTTAATAGCAGAAAAATCATGACAGCTGTTTTGACATGAACATAATGTTGACACACAAATTTCTTCTCCAGAATGATTTGAGAAGTGATAAATATGAAGGCCAATGATGTTTAACGTGGTTGGGCGTGAATGAATGACATGGACAGCATATTTGCACAAACTGTGCACTTCAGCTCTGGAACAGCATTTGAAGCGTATAGAAATCATTAAGGCTGCACGATTCTACACTTTATGTTTTCAAACAAATTTCTTGTTCAACTGATTTGAGAAGTGATAAATATGAAGGCCAATGATGTTTAAGGTGTTCTATATTGAAGGAATGGCACGGACAGCATATTTGACCAAACTGTGCATTTCAGCTCTGGAACAGCATTTGAAGCGTATGGAAATCATTAAGGCTGCACCATTCTACACTTTATGTTTTCAAACAAATTTCTCCTTCAAAATTATTTGAGAAGTAAAACAAGTGATGTTTGAGTTGGTTTGGTTTGAAGTGATTCGATGGAAAGCATATTTGTCCAAACTGTGCATTTCAGCTCATGAACAGCATTTTAAGAGCAGATAAATCATGAGGTCTGTATTAACATGAACATAATGTTGACACACAAATGTCATCTTCAGAATGATTTGAGAAGTGATTAATATGATGTTTAATGATGTTTAACGTGCAACGGCTTAAAGGAATTGCATGCATAACATATTTGACCAAATTGTGCATTTCAGCTCCGGACCACCATTTTAATAGCAGAAAAATCATGACAGCTGTTTTGACATGAACATAATGTTGACACACAAATTTCTTCTCCAGAATGATTTGAGAAGTGATAAATATGAAGGCCAATGATGTTTAACGTGGTTGGGCGTGAATGAACGACATGGACAGCATATTTGACCAAACTGTGCATTTCAGCTTAGGAAAAGCATTTTCAGAGCAGAAAATTGATGACAGATGTATTAACATGAAAATAATGTTGACACACAAATTTCTTCTTCAGAATGATTCGAGAAGTGATAAATATGATGTTTAATGATGTTTAACGTGCAACGGCTTGAAGGAATTGCATGCATAACATATTTGACCAAATTGTGTATTTCAGCTCCGGACCACCATTTTAATAGCAGAAAAATCATGACAGCTGTTTTGACATGAACATAATGTTGACACACAAATTTCTTCTCCAGAATGATTTGAGAAGTGATAAATATGAAGGCCAATGATGTTTAACGTGGTTGGGCGTGAATGAATGACATGGACAGCATATTTGCACAAACTGTGCACTTCAGCTCTGGAACAGCATTTGAAGCGTATAGAAATCATTAAGGCTGCACGATTCTACACTTTATGTTTTCAAACAAATTTCTTGTTCAACTGATTTGAGAAGTGAAAATATGAAGGCCAATGATGTTTAAGGTGTTCTGGATTGAAGGAATGGCACGGACAGCATATTTGACCAAACTGTGCATTTCAGCTCTGGAACAGCATTTGAAGCGTATGGAAATCATTAAGGCTGCACGATTCTACACTTTATGTTTTCAAACAAATTTTTCTTCAAACTGATTTGAGAAGTGATAAATATGAAGGCCAATGATGTTTAAGGTGTTCTGGAATTGAAGGAATTGCACGGACAGCATATTTGACCAAACTGTGCATTTCAGCTCAGGAACAGCATTTTGAGCACAGACAAATTATCAGGGCTGGATTAAGGTGAACTTCATGTTGACACACAAATAACTTCTTCAGAATGACTTGAAATGTGATAAATATGAAGGCAAATGGTGTTTGAGCTGACTTGGTTTGAAGGAATTGCATGGACAGCATATTTGACCAAACTGTGCATTTCAGCTCAGGAACAGCATTTTGAGCACAGACAAATTATCAGGGCTGGATTAACGTGAACGTCATGTTGACACACAAATGACTTCTTCAGAATGACTTGAAATGTGATAAATATGAAGGCAAATGATGTTCAAGGTGTTCTGGTTTGACGGGATGCATTGACAGTGTATTTTACCAAACTGTGCATTTCAGCTCAGGAACAGCATTTTTTAGTACAGACAAATTATCAGGGCTGTATTAACGTGAAGTTCATGTTGACACACAAATTACTTCTTCAGAATGACTTGAAATGCGATAAATATGAAGGCAAATGATGTTAAAGGTGTTCTGGTTTGAAGGAATTGCATATTTCAGCAATCTGTGCATTTAAGACCAGGACCAGCATTTGAAGCTGAGAAAAATCATCAGGGTTGCATTAACGTGAAGTTCATGTTGACACACAACGATTTTCTTCAGATTGACTTGAAATGTGATAAATATGAAGATGTTTAAGGTGTTCTGGTTTATAAAGGAATGCATGGAGAATACATTTGACCAAACTGAGAATTTCAGCTCAGGAACAGCATTTGAAGCTGAGAAAACTCATCAGGGCTGTATAAACATGAAGTTCATGTTGACACACAACTTTCTTCTTCAGAAAGATTCGAAATGCGATAAATATGAAGACAAATGATGTCAAAAGTGTTTTTGTTTGAAGAAATTGCATGGACAGCATATTTGACCAAACTGTGCATATGAGCTCAGGAACAGCATTTGAAGCTCAGAAAAGTCATCAGGGCTGCAATCACGTGAAGTACATGTTGACAAAATATTTTTTCTTCAGAATGACTTGAAATGCGAGAAATATGAAGTCAAATGATGTTCAAGGTGTTCTGGGTTGAAGGGATGCATTTACAGTGCATTTGACCAAACTGTGCTTTTCAGCTCAGGAACAGCATTTTAAGCACAGACAAATTATCAGGGCTGGATTAACGTGAACTTCATGTTGACACACAAATTACTTCTTCAGAATGACTTGAAATGTGATAAATATGAAGGCAAATGGTGTTTGAGCTGACTTGGTTTGAAGGAATTGCATGGACAGCATATTTGACCAAACTGTGCATTTCAGCTCAGGAACAGCATTTTGAGCACAGACAAATCATCAGGGCTGGATTAATGTGAACTTCATGTTGACACACAAATAACTTCTTCAGAATGACTTGAAATGTGATAAATATGAAGGCCAATGATGTTTAAGGTGTTCTGGATTGAAGGAATTGCACGGACAGCATATTTTACCAAACTGTGCATTTCAGCTCTGGAACAGCATTTGAAGCGTATGGAAATCATTAAGGCTGCACGATTCTATACTTTATGTTTTCAAACAAATTTCTTCTTCAAAATTGTTTGAGAAGTAAAACAAGTGATGTTTGAGTTGGTTTGGTTTGAAGTGATTCGATGGAAAACATATTTGTAAAAACTGTGCATTTCAGCTCATGAACAACATTTTAAGAGCAGATAAATCATGAGGTCTGTATTAACATGAACATAATGTTGACACACAAATGTCATCTTCAGAATGATTTGAGAAGTGATTAATATGAAGGCCAATGATGTTTAAGGTGTTCTATATTGAAGGAATGGCACGGACAGCATATTTGACCAAACTGTGCATTTCAGCTCTGGAACAGCATTTGAAGCGTATGGAAATCATTAAGGCTGCACCATTCTACACTTTATGTTTTCAAACAAATTTCTCCTTCAAAATTATTTGAGAAGTAAAACAAGTGATGTTTGAGTTGGTTTGGTTTGAAGTGATTCCATGGAAAGCATATTTGTCCAAACTGTGCATTTCAGCTCATGAACAGCATTTTAAGAGCAGATAAATCATGAGGTCTGTATTAACATGAACATAATGTTGACACACAAATGTCATCTTCAGAATGATTTGAGAAGTGATTAATATGATGTTTAATGATGTTTAACGTGGTTGGGCGTGAATGAACGACATGGACAGCATATTTGACCAAACTGTGCATTTCAGCTTAGGAAAAGCATTTTCAGAGCAGAAAATTGATGACAGATGTATTAACATGAAAATAATGTTGACACACAAATTTCTTCTTCAGAATGATTCGAGAAGTGATAAATATGATGTTTAATGATGTTTATCGTGCAACGGCTTGAAGGAATTGCATGCATAACATATTTGACCAAATTGTGTATTTCAGCTCCGGACCACCATTTTAATAGCAGAAAAATCATGACAGCTGTTTTGACATGAACATAATGTTGACACACAAATTTCTTCTCCAGAATGATTTGAGAAGTGATAAATATGAAGGCCAATGATGTTTAACGTGGTTGGGCGTGAATGAATGACATGGACAGCATATTTGCACAAACTGTGCACTTCAGCTCTGGAACAGCATTTGAAGCGTATAGAAATCATTAAGGCTGCACGATTCTACACTTTATGTTTTCAAACAAATTTCTTGTTCAACTGATTTGAGAAGTGAAAATATGAAGGCCAATGATGTTTAAGGTGTTCTGGATTGAAGGAATGGCACGGACAGCATATTTGACCAAACTGTGCATTTCAGCTCTGGAACAGCATTTGAAGCGTATGGAAATCATTAAGGCTGCACGATTCTACACTTTATGTTTTCAAACAAATTTTTTCTTCAAACTGATTTGAGAAGTGATAAATATGAAGGCCAATGATGTTTAAGGTGTTCTGGAATTGAAGGAATTGCACGGACAGCATATTTGACCAAACTGTGCATTTCAGCTCAGGAACAGCATTTTGAGCACAGACAAATTATCAGGGCTGGATTAAGGTGAACTTCATGTTGACACACAAATAACTTCTTCAGAATGACTTGAAATGTGATAAATATGAAGGCAAATGGTGTTTGAGCTGACTTGGTTTGAAGGAATTGCATGGACAGCATATTTGACCAAACTGTGCATTTCAGCTCAAGGAACAGCATTTTGAGCACAGACAAATTATCAGGGCTGGATTAACGTGAACGTCATGTTGACACACAAATGACTTCTTCAGAATGACTTGAAATGTGATAAATATGAAGGCAAATGATGTTCAAGGTGTTCTGGTTTGACGGGATGCATTGACAGTGTATTTTACCAAACTGTGCATTTCAGCTCAGGAACAGCATTTTTTAGTACAGACAAATTATCAGGGCTGTATTAACGTGAAGTTCATGTTGACACACAAATTACTTCTTCAGAATGACTTGAAATGCGATAAATATGAGGCAAATGATGTTAAAGGTGTTCTGGTTTGAAGGAATTGCATATTTTCAGCAATCTGTGCATTTAAGACCAGGACCAGCATTTGAAGCTGAGAAAAATCATCAGGGTTGCATTAACGTGAAGTTCATGTTGACACACAACGATTTTCTTCAGATTGACTTGAAATGTGATAAATATGAAGATGTTTAAGGTGTTCTGGTTTATAAAGGAATGCATGGAGAATACATTTGACCAAACTGAGAATTTCAGCTCAGGAACAGCATTTGAAGCTGAGAAAACTCATCAGGGCTGTTATAAACATGAAGTTCATGTTGACACACAACTTTCTTCTTCAGAAAGATTCGAAATGCGATAATATGAAGACAAATGATGTCAAAAGTGTTTTGTTTGAAGAAATTGCATGGACAGCATATTTGACCAAACTGTGCATATGAGCTCAGGAACAGCATTTGAAGCTCAGAAAAGTCATCAGGGCTGCAATCACGTGAAGTACATGTTGACAAAATATTTTTTTCTTCAGAATGACTTGAAATGCGAGAAATATGAAGTCAAATGATGTTCAAGGTGTTCTGGGTTGAAGGGATGCATTTACAGTGCATTTGACCAAACTGTGCTTTTCAGCTCAGGAACAGCATTTTAAGCACAGACAAATTATCAGGGCTGGATTAACGTGAACTTCATGTTGACACACAAATTACTTCTTCAGAATGACTTGAAATGTGATAAATATGAAGGCCAATGATGTTTAAGGTGTTCTGGATTGAAGGAATTGCCACGGACAGCATATTTACCAAACTGTGCATTTCAGCTTCTGGAACAGCATTTGAAGCGTAATGGAAATCATTAAGGCTGCACGATTCTATACTTTATGTTTTCAAACAAATTTCTTCTTCAAAATTGTTTGAGAAGTAAAACAAGTGATGTTTGAGTTGGTTTGGTTTGAAGTGATTCGATGGAAAACATATTTGTAAAAACTGTGCATTTCAGCTCATGAACAACATTTTAAGAGCAGATAAATCATGAGGTCTGTATTAACATGAACATAATGTTTGACACACAAATGTCATCTTCAGAATGATTTGAGAAGTGATTAATATGAAGGCCAATGATGTTTAAGGTTGTTCTATATTGAAGGAAAGGCACGGACAGCATATTTGACCAAACTGTGCATTTCAGCTCTGGAACAGCATTTGAAGCGTATGGAAATCATTAAGGCCTGCACCATTCTACACTTATGTTTTCAAAACAAATTTCTCCTTCAAAATTATTTGAGAAGTAAAACAGGATGTTGAGTTGGTTTGGTTTGAAGTGATTCCATGGAAAGCATATTTGTCCAAACTGTGCATTTCAGCTCATGAACAGCATTTTAAGAGCAGATAAATCATGAGGTCTGTATTAACATGAACATAATGTTGACACACAAATGTCATCTCAGAATGATTTGAGAAGTGATTAATATGATTGTTTAATGATGTTTAAACGTGCAACGGCTTAAAGGAATTGCATGCATAACATATTTGACCAAATTGTGCATTTCAGCTC
This sequence comes from Acanthochromis polyacanthus, assembly GCF_021347895.1. Classification (NCBI taxonomy): domain Eukaryota; kingdom Metazoa; phylum Chordata; class Actinopteri; family Pomacentridae; genus Acanthochromis; species Acanthochromis polyacanthus. Next base: position 58,854 of record NW_026131348.1, read on the forward strand.
CGGACCACCATTTTAATAGCAGAAAAATCATGACAGCTGTTTTGACATGAACATTAATGTTGACACACAATTTCTTCTCCAGAATGATTTGAGAAGTGATAAATATGAAGGCCAATGATGTTAACGTGGTTGGGCGTGAATGAACGACATGGACAGCATATTTGACCAACTGTGCATTTCAGCTTAGGAAAAGCATTTCAGAGCAGAAAATTGATGACAGATGTATTAACATGAAAATAATGTTGACACACAAATTTCTTCTTCAGAATGATTCGAGAAGTGATAAATATGATGTTTAATGATGTTTAACGTGCAACGGCTTGAAGGAATTGCATGCATAACATATTTGACCAAAATGTGTATTTCAGCTCTGGACCACCATTTTAATAGCAGAAAAATCATGACAGCTGTTTTGACATGAACATAATGTTGACACACAAATTCTTCTCCAGAATGATTTGAGAAGTGATAAATATGAAGGCCAATGATGTTTAACGTGGTTGGGCGTGAATGAATGACATGGACAGCATATTTGCACAAACTGTGCACTTCAGCTCTGGAACAGCATTTGAAGCGTATAGAAATCATTAAGGCTGCACGATTCTACACTTTATGTTTTCAAACAAATTTCTTGTTCAACTGATTGAGAAGTGAAAATATGAAGGCCAATGATGTTTAAGGTGTTCTGGATTGAAGGAATGGCACGGACAGCATATTTGACCAAACTGTGCATTTCAGCTCTGGAACAGCATTTGAAGCGTATGGAAATCATTAAGGGCTGCACGATTCTACACTTTATGTTTCAAACAATTTTTTCTTCAAACTGATTTGAGAAGTTATAAATATGAAGGCCAATGATGTTAAGGGTGTTCTGGAATTGAAGGAATTGCACGGACAGCATATTTGACCAACTGTGCATTTCAGTCAGGAACAGCATTTGAGCAGCATGACAATTTATCAGGGCTGGGTTAAGGTGAACTTCATGTTGACACAAAATAACTTCTTCAGAATGACTTGAAATGTGATAAATATGAAGGCAAATGGTGTTTGAGCTGACTTGGTTTGAAGGAATTGCATGGACAGCATATTTGACCAAACTGTGCATTTCAGCTCAGGAACAGCATTTTGAGCACAGACAAATTATCAGGGCTGGATTAACGTGAACGTCATGTTGACACACAAATGACTTCTTCAGAATGACTTGAAATGTGATAAATATGAAGGCAAATGATGTTCAAGGTGTTCTGGTTTGACGGGATGCATTGACAGTGTATTTTACCAAACTGTGCATTTCAGCTCAGGAACAGCATTTTTTAGTACAGACAAATTATCAGGGCTGTATTAACGTGAAGTTCATGTTGACACACAAATTACTTCTTCAGAATGACTTGAAATGCGATAAATATGAAGGCAAATGATGTTAAAGGTGTTCTGGTTTGAAGGAATTGCATATTTCAGCAATCTGTGCATTTAAGACCAGGACCAGCATTTGAAGCTGAGAAAAATCATCAGGGTTGCATTAACGTGAAGTTCATGTTGACACACAACGATTTTCTTCAGATTGACTTGAAATGTGATAAATATGAAGATGTTTAAGGTGTTCTGGTTTATAAAGGAATGCATGGAGAATACATTTGACCAAACTGAGAATTTCAGCTCAGGAACAGCATTTGAAGCTGAGAAAACTCATCAGGGCTGTATAAACATGAAGTTCATGTTGACACACAACTTTCTTCTTCAGAAAGATTCGAAATGCGATAAATATGAAGACAAATGATGTCAAAAGTGTTTTTGTTTGAAGAAATTGCATGGACAGCATATTTGACCAAACTGTGCATATGAGCTCAGGAACAGCATTTGAAGCTCAGAAAAGTCATCAGGGCTGCAATCACGTGAAGTACATGTTGACAAAATATTTTTTTTTCAGAATGACTTGAAATGCGAGAAATATGAAGTCAAATGATGTTCAAGGTGTTCTGGGTTGAAGGATGCATTTACAGTGCATTTGACCAAACTGTGCTTTTCAGCTCAGGAACAGCATTTTAAGCACAGACAAATTATCAGGGCTGGATTAACGTGAACTTCATGTTGACACACAAATTACTTCTTCAGAATGACTTGAAATGTGATAAATATGAAGGCCAATGATGTTTAAGGTGTTCTGGATTGAAGGAATTGCACGGACAGCATATTTTACCAAACTGTGCATTTCAGCTCTGGAACAGCATTTGAAGCGTATGGAAATCATTAAGGCTGCACGATTCTATACTTTATGTTTTCAAACAAATTTCTTCTTCAAAATTGTTTGAGAAGTAAAACAAGTGATGTTTGAGTTGGTTTGGTTTGAAGTGATTCGATGGAAAACATATTTGTAAAAACTGTGCATTTCAGCTCATGAACAACATTTTAAGAGCAGATAAATCATGAGGTCTGTATTAACATGAACATAATGTTGACACACAAATGTCATCTTCAGAATGATTTGAGAAGTGATTAATATGAAGGCCAATGATGTTTAAGGTGTTCTATATTGAAGGAATGGCACGGACAGCATATTTGACCAAACTGTGCATTTCAGCTCTGGAACAGCATTTGAAGCGTATGGAAATCATTAAGGCTGCACCATTCTACACTTTATGTTTTCAAACAAATTTCTCCTTCAAAATTATTTGAGAAGTAAAACAAGTGATGTTTGAGTTGGTTTGGTTTGAAGTGATTCCATGGAAAGCATATTTGTCCAAACTGTGCATTTCAGCTCATGAAAGCATTTTAAGAGCAGATAAATCATGAGGTCTGTATTAACATGAACATAATGTTGACACACAAATGTCATCTTCAGAATGATTTGAGAAGTGATTAATATGATGTTTAATGATGTTTAACGTGCAACGGCTTAAAGGAATTGCATGCATAACATATTTGACCAAATTGTGCATTTCAGCTCCGGACCACCATTTTAATAGCAGAAAAATCATGACAGCTGTTTTGACATGAACATAATGTTGACACACAAATTTCTTCTCCAGAATGATTTGAGAAGTGATAAATATGAAGGCCAATGATGTTTAACGTGGTTGGGCGTGAATGAACGACATGGACAGCATATTTGACCAAACTGTGCATTTCAGCTTAGGAAAAGCATTTTCAGAGCAGAAAATTGATGACAGATGTATTAACATGAAAATAATGTTGACACACAAATTTCTTCTTCAGAATGATTCGAGAAGTGATAAATATGATGTTTAATGATGTTTAACGTGCAACGGCTTGAAGGAATTGCATGCATAACATATTTGACCAAATTGTGTATTTCAGCTCTGGACCACCATTTTTAGCAGAAAAATCATGACAGCTGTTTTGACATGAACATAATGTTGACACACAAATTTCTTCTCCAGAATGATTTGAGAAGTGATAAATATGAAGGCCAATGATGTTTAACGTGGTTGGGCGTGAATGAATGACATGGACAGCATATTTGCACAAACTGTGCACTTCAGCTCTGGAACAGCATTTGAAGCGTATAGAAATCATTAAGGCTGCACGATTCTACACTTTATGTTTCAAACAAATTTCTTGTTCAACTGATTTGAGAAGTGAAAATATGAAGGCCAATGATGTTTAAGGTGTTCTGGATTGAAGGAATGGCACGGACAGCATATTTGACCAAACTGTGCATTTCAGCTCTGGAACAGCATTTGAAGCGTATGGAAATCATTAAGGCTGCACGATTCTACACTTTATGTTTTCAAACAAATTTTTTCTTCAAACTGATTTGAGAAGTGATAAATATGAAGGCCAATGATGTTTAAGGTGTTCTGGAATTGAAGGAATTGCACGGACAGCATATTTGACCAAACTGTGCATTTCAGCTCAGGAACAGCATTTTGAGCACAGACAAATTATCAGGGCTGGATTAAGGTGAACTTCATGTTGACACACAAATAACTTCTTCAGAATGACTTGAAATGTGATAAATATGAAGGCAAATGGTGTTTGAGCTGACTTGGTTTGAAGGAATTGCATGGACAGCATATTTGACCAAACTGTGCATTTCAGCTCAGGAACAGCATTTTGAGCACAGACAAATTATCAGGGCTGGATTAACGTGAACGTCATGTTGACACACAAATGACTTCTTCAGAATGACTTGAAATGTGATAAATATGAAGGCAAATGATGTTCAAGGTGTTCTGGTTTGACGGGATGCATTGACAGTGTATTTTACCAAACTGTGCATTTCAGCTCAGGAACAGCATTTTTTAGTACAGACAAATTATCAGGGCTGTATTAACGTGAAGTTCATGTTGACACACAAATTACTTCTTCAGAATGACTTGAAATGCGATAAATATGAAGGCAAATGATGTTAAAGGTGTTCTGGTTTGAAGGAATTGCATATTTCAGCAATCTGTGCATTTAAGACCAGGACCAGCATTTGAAGCTGAGAAAAATCATCAGGGTTGCATTAACGTGAAGTTCATGTTGACACACAACGATTTTCTTCAGATTGACTTGAAATGTGATAAATATGAAGATGTTTAAGGTGTTCTGGTTTATAAAGGAATGCATGGAGAATACATTTGACCAAACTGAGAATTTCAGCTCAGGAACAGCATTTGAAGCTGAGAAAACTCATCAGGGCTGTATAAACATGAAGTTCATGTTGACACACAACTTTCTTCTTCAGAAAGATTCGAAATGCGATAAATATGAAGACAAATGATGTCAAAGTGTTTTTGTTTGAAGAAATTGCATGGACAGCATATTTGACCAAACTGTGCATATGAGCTCAGGAACAGCATTTGAAGCTCAGAAAAGTCATCAGGGCTGCAATCACGTGAAGTACATGTTGACAAAATATTTTTTTCTTCAGAATGACTTGAAATGCGAGAAATATGAAGTCAAATGATGTTCAAGGTGTTCTGGGTTGAAGGGATGCATTTACAGTGCATTTGACCAAACTGTGCTTTTCAGCTCAGGAACAGCATTTTAAGCACAGACAAATTATCAGGGCTGGATTAACGTGAACTTCATGTTGACACACAAATTACTTCTTCAGAATGACTTGAAATGTGATAAATATGAAGGCAATGATGTTTAAGCTGTTGGTTTGAAGGAATTGCATGGACAGCATATTTGACCAAACTGTGCATTTCAGCTCAGGAACAGCATTTTGAGCATGAAATCATTAAGGGCTGGATTATAACTTCATGTTGACACACAAATTCTTCTTCAAATTTGAGATAAACAATGATGTTTGGTTGGTTTGGTTGAAGGATTGCATGGAAGCATATTTAAAACTGTGCATTTCAGCTCTGGAACAGCATTTTAAGAGCAGATAAATCATGAGGCTGTATTAACTAATGTTGACAACAAATTCTCTTCAAATGATTTGAGAAGTAAAACAATGATGTTTAGTGGTTGGTTAAGGATTCGATGGAAACATATTTGAAAATGTGCATTTCAGCTCGAACACATTTTAAGAGCAGAAAATCATGAGGTGTATTAACATGAACATAATGTTGACACACAAATTCTTCTTCAGAATGATTTGAGAAGTGATAATATGAAGGCCAATGATGTTTAAGTGTTCTAATGAAGACATGGACAGCATATTTGACCAAACTGTGCATTTCAGCTCTGGAACAGCATTTGAAGCATGAAAATGACATTCTACATTATGTTTTCAACAAATTTCTTTTCAAATTATTGAGAAGTAAAATGATGTTTAATGATGTTTAACGTGCAACGGCTTTGAAGGATTGCATGCATAACATATTTGACCAAATGTGTATTTCAGCTCATGACACATTTTAATAGCAGAAAATCATGAGCTGTTTAACATGAACATAATGTTGACACACAAATTTCTTCTCAGAATGATTTGAGAAGTGATAAATATGAAGGCAATGATGTTTAACGTGTTGGGCGTGAATGAATGCATGGACAGCATATTTGACCAAACTGTGCACTTCAGCTCTGGAACATTTGAATAGGAAATCATTAAGGCTGCACATTTACACTTTATGTTGAAACAAATTTCTTGTTCAACTGATTTGAGAAGTGAAAATATGAAGGCCAATGATGTTTAAGGTGTTCTGATTGAAGGAATGACGGACAGCATATTTGACCAAACTGTGCATTTCAGCTCTGGAACAGCATTTGAAGCGTATGAAATCATTAAGGCTGCACGATTCTAACTTT